>NC_056737.1:1401443250-1401480750 GCF_019279795.1 Protopterus annectens
AAAAAGCAATAGTGCAGTCTTAAAGAATGTAACATTAAGAATAGTATGCAATATATATATATATATATATATATATATATATATATATATATATATATATATATATATATATATATATATATATATATGTTTACATTAAGTATTTGTTTATTTTATTTAGTATTTGTTCACTGGCTAAGTGGACTGGTCAGTTGAACCTTTTCGGACATAACTCAGGCTAAAGCAGAAAATACATCACTGTCTTTTGATCGACAATATTACATAAAATATGAGTACATAAGAAAATTCAGAATGTAAGACTGAATGCTGATAAGGTCAGATTAAAAGACTCAGTCAGAGATAGTTGCAATGTAGCGTATGGCGCAAACAAAATAATGTTAAACAATGAAACAATAGGACATTGGATATATACAGTGGTATAGTCACTGCAGGGCTTAGAAAGTTATCTATCATAGAGTGGCAAATGCTAGTGCATTGGTCTGAAACTGAAACAACAGGTGTTACAATGGTTTAAGTGTAACATTTGTCATTTCCATCTCTAAATAGCTATGCCTTCAACCTAATTATAAACAGGGTGTAGGAGCGAAGCTCTTGACATCATTAGGCACTCAGAATTTGAGGCTTGTAATGAAGAAGAGTTATTGTGACACTCAAGGGACTATTTAACTGTTGCAAGAGAGTGAACTGCAGTTGTTGGAAGAAGGAGGAGATTTTGTGGAGGATAAAAACTACAACAACCTAGTTAAGGTGGATGGTGCTTCTGATGTAATTGCTCAAAAACTGTTGAAAAGGTCTGAAAAGGAACATTATGGACCATTCTGAAGTATCGATCTTTGGCCAAAGAACCACAGTTATGTTCCTTACTTTGAGAGGTAGATATAATTCTTCATATTTATGCTGTTGCTGGCAATTGCTGTCAGAGCAGCCTGACATTAAGCAGCGAACATATTCTAAGGAGAATATGAGGATTCTTCTATTCATTTATCGGTACTTTTCCGTTATACCTCTACCAGACCGCAACGTTATTTTGCCGGTATGTGCCGCATTGTCGGTATCCATCTGAGTAGTTTATGTTAAATACTCTATATCCATTATCAAAAGCAATATTTTTTAAACATGATGTAGCTGTGATAACAGGTTTTATGGAGAGTAAAACATAAACACACACAAAGCAGCAGCCAGAGCTAAACATTCCATGTGCAGTAATTTACAGTAAAACATGATAGTCGGACCGTAACGTTATTTTGCCGGTTTGTGCTGCATTGTCAGTATCCATCTCAGTACTTTATGTTAAATAGTGTATAACCATTATTAAAGCAAATATTTTTTGAACATGATGTAGCTGTGATAGCAGGTTTTAGGAGAAGTAAAACATGAAGCGCACACATAGCCCGAGCCGTTGGTGAACATTCTATTTACAGTAATTTACAGGACTCCGTGTTCGAAAGCTTTATTTTCCGCTTTTCCTGTCAGTAAAAGCAAACACATGGTAGGGGTTTGATGTAGTTAAACAAAGCATGACACACACATATCCACAATTTCTCCATTATACAACTACCAGTCCGCGGTGCTGTAATTTGCCGGTATTTCCTCACACAAGCAAGGAGTTGTTTATCTGTCTGTTTTGCCGGTATTATCTCACAAAAAGAAAGAAGTTAGCATTTGTTCATGTCATGCTTTCTTTAAATACGTTCAGATGTATTGAAATAAAGGCAAAACAGACAAATGTTTAACTCCTTGCTTGTGTGTGGAAACAATGGCAAATTACAGCACAGCAGACAGCACCGCAGACTGGTAGGGGTATAATGGAAAAGTACCCATTTATCCAGTGCATTCAAGTTGAAGGCAATGTGCTACTCTGTACTAGCAGAGCTATACACCCTTGCTACTCAGTATCAAACCTCTCAACTGTCCCTAGTTTGGATGAATGTTCCTGTTTTCAGGCCTGATTTACCCCTGCACAAGATGTCCCTATTTTGGGGGGTATGCTCCTATTTTCAAGCTTGATTTACCCCTTCACACAATTTTCTGAATCCCCTTCATCACATGTGATTTTGAAGCTATCTAGTACACAGAAAAACACACTACATAACCAATCTATTAGTGGCAACAATAATTTAAATAAAGAGGACACATACATCTGGCATCTCACTTTTTCTTAATCAAAAATAAATATGTTTATGAATGTATACTAGGCTAACTACTACCAGGGCTCTTAAAAGCATAGCCATGCAACCCAAATGTGACCCCAAAAATTTGATTTATAGATGCTGATTTACTGACTGCCTCTGTCCATCAGAGACACAGGAGCCAGACCAGGGGTGAATATCCGATTACCCATCCATAGGTCCAAGTTGCACTTAAACAGGGATGGGGAGGAACTTTGCTTCACATGGATGAGGAGCCTGTTCCAGAGAATGGGAATTCTCTGAGAAAAGTATCTGTCTCTCCAACATATGTTGCAAACAATATGTAGATCTTTTAGTCTGCTAGTCGTTTGTTTTTCCTGGCGTTGCCTAGTAACTATGAGACTGTTGTCCATTTGTCAGCTACTCCCTATTGCATATCACCATCACAACAGTTTTTTAGTGTAACTGCATTTACAAAGGCACTGCATTTGTAGATGAATCACTGAAATGACAGATCTGAACAGTATTTATGGTAACTAGGAAGAGATAAACAAGTAATAAGACAATGAGTGACTGCTGGTGGGGGTGAGGACTGAGACATTACCCTGCTTAGGGCCCCATATAACCATGACTGGACTCAGTCTTTTCTGCAGCTTTGAGATATATTTTACTGCAGATACTACTGGAGCCCCAGTTGCAGAGTCAAGGTATTTTATAGGCACGATAATACAAAGATGACTAACAGGAGTAGGCTAAACATTCATGATAATTAGTCTGGCAGTGCCATAAGCTGACAGCAAAACAGACAGTTCATTTAAATGATGCCCACAATATTTGCACTCTAAATACATATATTCTGTATAGTGTTATCTAAAAGTCTACTGTTCTACAGGCTAGTTTTAACAACCTACATTGAAATCATTTATTCAGAGTGACGGCAAGACCATAACCTTTTCAAAAAGCATATGTCTGAGCAGTACTGGTTTAACATGCAAAATGGAGCCCCCTTTTGCTGTACTTTTCATTTCTACTTTACCACACATAATGGTAAAACCACAGATGTAAGCTAAAACTATTGCCATATGCCTAACATAGAACTTACTGCCAAGTGCGGATGAAGACAGCAGCTACAGATCCTGTCTGTCCAGTCGCATCAAGCTAGCATAATAGTAATTAAGCTTGTTCACAGGTTGGTACTGCAGGGACCACATTAAATTCAAATATTTAGACCCTAGACCTGCAGCTGACCATGTAATAAACTTAGGCAATAAAAACATGGGTTGTTAGAAGGAACTGACATCACTCACCAGAAACAGCAGTACAAAGTTATCAACAAATGTAGACTGCCTTCCAATGACACATATTTTTTAAAATAGTTTTTATTAACTTTTAAAAATTAAAATTGTACAGATCAAATAATCACAAAAAAAGACAAAAAGAGAACTATTTACATAAAAGTGCACAACAAAATTAGAATAGTAAACAAAGGTAGAAGATATTTTCCTAATAAATCATTTAGTTTTTGCTATTATTTACTTTAATGTGTTATATCAAATGTTCTCATTTTTAAAGCTGGCGATTCTTTCTTACACACATCTTTAGCTAAGAAAATAAAATCAGTGAAAGGCTTTTCTTGCTAGGGTTAAGATGGACTAAAGGAGAGGCAGCTGTGATCTAGGGATAGCATCTGGTATTGGAGCACTGAACAGAATTAGTGAGTTGGATATAATATATTTATCCGACCACAAAGCTAGAGAGAAGTCATTGGATTCACTCCTGAAAGGTAAAACCATTTTGCATTCTAATATCATATAAATCCAATCTGCGACTGAGTCATCATTACATCTCTGGCACTCATATTTTTTAATGATGCAGTTAGTAAGCAGCCAGTGATGCCACACTGACACACAGTGAAAAGATAACACAAAATATGTCAGTCTCCAACTATGTCAGGATACAAGATTTAACAATATATACATTTAATTGTCCATACCAAAGTTAGCCTCCATGCACAGGTAATTAAAACCTGGAAGTCCTGCGACTTACATAGGATATTTCAAGTATTAATGAAGTAGAAGGACAGATAAGTACTGCCTGTAGTCTCAGACTTCAATAACTAGGAACCTATAATATCCCCATCTTAGCAAAAATCAGTTTTTTCTTCATAACATTAGATTTCTGTTATCTGTAGTTAAACAACACCATACACCTTCACATCATTTCCTCTAATTACTGCTGTGTTACAGGCATTAAAGCTAGCAAAGTGAAGCACCTTTTAAGCCTATAATAAATGTAATTTCCCATGTCTGCTTGCATATTTTGTAAAAGGTAATAGTTAATAACTATGTCCGCCTACACATACACTCATTCAAAGTTTCACACTTCTCTTACATATGCTTTGTGTTCTTAGGTGTATTGTATAATATTTTCTACTGTACTAATAACAATTATTGGCATCCAGTACACTGTTGTAAATACTGGACATGTAACTTGCATTGTAACTGTTTTACTATTGTGGACTGCTCAGTAAGCCCAGGTCATAACTGAAAAGGTCAGCTGACCAGTTCACCTACCTGGTTATAAAATAGTAATTAACAAATAAATACATGCATACATACTGGCATATATAAATAAATATATTCATTTCTGGGTACAGAGATAGTTAAGGTGCTAGACATCAGGTCTTCAATTATAACTGTTTCAACAAACACAGGATAGCAAACAGTATTCCTCACTATCCACACTGTAAAAGTAGCCGACTCCAAATCCATCTCCAGACAAGTGAGAAGTGGAGTACCTCAGAGTTCAGTCCTGGGACCGCTCTTGTTTGGTATCTATTTCTCTGAAGTACAGGCCAACACTAAGGGACTCTGGCTAACAAGGTTCGCAGATGACTACAAACTGGGAGCCATTATTGAATCCCCAGATGATGTGGATATTCTACAAAAGGGCGTTACAGAAACAGATGCTTGGTGCCAGAGCCATGGGCTCAAGCTCAATGCCAAGAAATATATAGTTATCCCCTTTGGGAAAAAACATGCACCCATGAATTACCACATAGGTGGCAGTACACTAAACACTGAAAGTGGGATAAGAGACTTAGGGACACAGGTGGACAGTGGTCTCACCTTCGATAACTACATCACCACAACAGTCAGAAAATCCTTCTATGTGGCACACCTCATCACTAAGGGCTTTTCATCCAGAAACAAGGAGGTCATTGCCTTACTGTACTCATCCATCATTAGACCCATTATAGAATACAATACCTCGTTTGGTATGTACCTCTCAAGACATCTGCAACAACTGGAAAGGCCGCAGAAATACCTCACTAAAAGAATCACAGCCTAAAGCAGATGCCCTATGCTGACCATCTAAAAAAACTCCACCTATACTCTGTCGCATATCGTCTACTCAGAGGTGATCTCTGCTTAACATACAAGGCCATGTCAAACCCAGAGCTGTTGGACATGCTGCACTTAAAGAAATCCCAATCCCTCAGAGACACATGCTCCAGGGATCTAAACCTTGTCATCACAATGAACAAAACATGCTGGAGGGATAGGTTCCTGACCCAAAGACTCCCCAGACTCTGGAATAGACTGCCTATACATGTCAAGCAGAGGGCCTCTTTGGCCCTCTTCAAATGGAACCTTGATGATTGGATGGGAGATAGGAAATTCACCCCAGGGATCATGTCAGTCTCCCTGCTAGACAGGGGTCCAGGGAAGTAAATACTGTGGGAAGAAATAGCCAGGGAATTGTTATGGCTAGGCTTGTATAGGCCCTAGGGCCGATAGCCTAGTACCAACCTATGAACCTATGTTCTGATGACAATACCAGTATTAAAAAGAGTTATTTTTAGGAAGGGTGACCTATTCCTAAAGCACACATAACATGAGTACATGGTACAAACACACACACACACACACACACACACACACACACACACACACACACACAGACACACACACACACACACACACACACACATGTATGCGCATTTGTACGCATGTTCAAATAAATACAGTCATTCTCCACTGCTAGATATAATATCACCAGTGCTGCTCATAGGTCACACATCCTACATAAAGCTGGTGACAATGGCAATTCCTGCCCTCTTCAGTCCACCAAGCTGTTGTTGACAGTTTAAATAAATGTCAGAGTGACAGATACATTCTTAATATAATGCTAGCATCCAAAGTCTGTCATAACAGAGAAAGAAAGTGAGTGAGCATGTAGCAGACCCACAGGATTTCTTTTTTGTGATTACAGAGGCCTGTTACACTGATTTATCTATAATTCCTGATAGAAATTTAACAGTTGAGGATGCACATGAATATCAGCATATATTATATATCTGCTTCTACATATGTCCATTTTATATTGTGGTGAAGGAGTGATGAAAGAAAGACAGATAAATAGAAACTGTAGTAATACAGATAGTTGTTAGACATGCAGTCAAGGCAACCATTGGGGAATCTAGCTCATTTTCCTAACTGCCTCACAGCAATGTGTGGTGACTCGCTTAGACTCACACAGTAGGCAAATGGAGCTGGGTGAAATAAAACATTAGACTAAAGGAAGAAGCTCATTAAAACCTCATAGCCTCATTCCTCTGCAATAAATGCCAGACTACAATAAAGCTCTAGTAATATAGTTGTTTTGCATCTTACTGGCTAAATTGGGTTACAGTACAAAATAGGAGAGAAGATATTCTACTCGGTGTACATTGCCACACTGGCAGTCTCTGAGGGATGCAGACTGTTTTGCAGTAACATGGATAGTTACAACCTGTCTGCATTGCCTGTCTGGAGACCTCAAAAGATGGTAAGGGGGATAACAGTATTTCATATAGCCAAAACATTAGTTTGAGTTATTCTAAAGAGTGAAGGACCAAGTGTTATTTTATATTCCTGATATGTATTACATTTTATCCTTAAGTTATTATGGCACAATTGTTAAGAATTTGCTAGAATCTGAAATATTTAACATATATGATTAGTGGATGTTAAATTAATATCACACATATAGCTTTTTCTTGTTTGTTGTTTGTTTTCAGGTAGGAAATACCATGTTTGTCTAATGCAGTAAATTTCTAAAGTATCACCTTTATCATCAGGATGGTGTTAAATTCCTTTTATCAGATGGATAACTAGCTTAATGAAGAAAAAGCAAGAAGGTCTTATAGTTTGCATTGTACATTTATTGCCATTTATCAAAAAGTCCTTATAAAATACAGGAAAATTAAGGACTAACAATATTTCCAAATGGATTGATCGATATTTTAGATGATAGTGATTACATTTATCAAATCATTTTTTGAACTACCAATATTTCCAAAAAAAAATGTGAGTAAGATTTTAAGTGATAAAGACTCATTACACTTATCAGAACACTACAAGTCAGAGTGCATAACCTTAAAATACAACTCCACACATATATCATCCTCCTTTACACCTATGATACTTAACTCTACCTAACAAAGCTTATGTTCCCTCAGAATATCTACTCTGTAATGTTATTTTATGTTTCCTTCTGAATAACTTCTCTGAATGTATATCACATTACTGTTTCAGTTTATTTACACCTCATTAATCCTCATCATATTGTATTGTTTTGAATGTTTCTTGAATTTTGAGCTTAAATGTTTTATCTTCTACTCTGTATAATCATTATTGTAATTTTTGTATGCACCTAATTTGTCTGTATTGGAGCTTTTCTCCCCAGGACTCCATTGAAAATGGGTTCTTTTGGCCCAATGGACCATCCTGGTAAACCAACTGCAAATAAATAAAACAAATAAATAAATAAATAAATATCGGTTCTTTACTCCAGTTCGAGTGCTATACATACAGAAGTACATATACAGCAAAAAGAAAAAAAGTAGTGCTTGCTAATTTTTACTTGATGCTTTACCTCTTGTACACTAGAATGATTTTTTTATTGATGTTCACATTATTTCCTTTTGCTATTAATGAAATCAGCTGTGACATCATGTAGACTAGGAGGGTTAAGGATAAAACTCAGACTTACCTACATCTTAGACTTTTACAACCTTGTGCTGGGTTCTTATTTTGGCACTGAGGTTAAGTGGTAAACCACAATACAGATGGAACAATGAGACAACACACCAAGCTGCAGCTAAAAATCAGTTACTTACAAAAATCATCAGCTTAGCGCCTTGCACACTATACCAAAAGACCTTCTTTTTTTGGGATAGAGTAGCAGTTCTGCTTGGCCAAGGCAGTCTCTGAATCCATCAATCTATCAGTCAGTCAAATTAAATCAAATCAGGTTCAAGCTGGCAACTTGAATCCAGATGCATCAATCCAGAAATTCAGGCACTGGTTACTGAACGTGAGTTGGCTAAGCATGTGTCATGGTTTTTATACACAATTCATATCTGCTGGCACACAATGACAGCTTGAGCTAGTACTTTCCGGAATCTTGTTACTGTCAACTTGACATTAACTAAAATAGCATTTGATTTCCTGACTTGTCATGAACATAAGAACAAAACATCATATTTTGCCTTTCACTGCTTCTTCTTTTATAAGACACTGACTTGGTACAGAGACTACAGTTGAAAAGGTCACGCTCTACAGCTACTTTGTAAGATATACATGTCTCATATATGTTACAGCTTAAATCCAAAACTCTGATTAATTAATGCAGAATTATTAATAAACGTGCTCACTAATAATTATATCATAATAGGCTAACAAGCATAATATTTATTTAATTAATACAGATTTATGCACTTACGTCTTTACTACTCAATTTGCTGTTTAATGCCCAGCTGTGAGAGAAGTGAACTGGTAAAATGGGACAGAAATATGGGCCTATATGAATGTTATGAAGAAAATAATGTAATCAGAGTAGGTAAATCATTCATTCTAGGGGGAAGACCAATGCAGTGCAGTTCAGTTTATTTTGCGTGTGTATGAACAACCTTAACAGCGTAGCTAGACCTTTTTTTTTATTTAACACTTGTTACCTGGGCAGGTGAATTGGTTCAAGGGCCATTTTTAGTCATGACCCAGGACAAAAAAGCCAGACAATACAACTAAACATACAGCAGACTGTAGAATTATTTACATAGAAACTTACATTGGCATCTATTTTCTTTAACAGAAAGAAGTTTTATTAACATGAAAGTTAGCAACCTTTGGCGACAATCTAGTAATGAGCATTGCCTTGTGTCACATTACTTCCAATACTTTATTTATTTATTTATTTAATAGTTGTTTACCGGGAAAGTTCGACTTGGAATGAAGCCAATTTTCAGTGGCAGTACGGGAAGAAAAACTCCAGCTGCCTGAATGCATGGAGGACATGCAGACTCTGCAGAGAAGGCACTCCAGACGAAAATTAAACCGGAGAACCTCTTGTTATGAGGTGACAACACTACTGCTGCACCACTGCGACTAAAATATTTACATAACCCCTCACTCTATCTTATTGCCTAATAAATAGATGAAGAAGATAACAGAAAAGCTATTCTATGTGGAGTTTTTCATTTGTTGTAGGTGGTCTTTATATAGCTGCTCTCCCAGAATTCACAATCCTCACGCCAGCCCTTTCAACTTACAGTTAGTAAACCTTGACTCTGATATCTGGTTTGTTATAAGAATTCATTAACGATAAAATATCTTTGCCTATATATATATATATATATATATATATATATATATATATATATATATATATATATATATATATATATATATATATATATATATATATATATATATATATAAAAAACAAAAGGGCCTTACAGAAACAGATGTTTGGTGCTGGAGCCATGGGCTCAAGCTCAATGCCAAGAAATGTATAGTTATCCCCTTTGTGAAAAGCCAAGTACCCATGAATAACCACATAAGTGGCAGTACACTAAACACCAAAAGTGTGAGAAGGGACTTAGGGACACAGGTGGACAGTGGTCTCACCTTCGATAACCACATAGCCACAACAATCAGGAAATCCTTCTATGTGGCACACCTCATCACTAAGGGCTTTTCATCCAGAAAAAAGGAGGTCATTGTCCCACTGTACGCATCCCTCATTAGACCCATTATAGTGTACAATGCTCCGTTTGGTATGTACCTCACAAGACACATGCAACAACTGGAAAGGCCAGAGAAATACCTCACTAAAAGAATCACAGGCCTAAAGCAGATGCCTTATGCTGACCATCTAAACAAACTCCATCTATACTCTGTCGCATATCGCCTACTCAGAGACGATTTCAGCTTAACATACAAGGCCATGTCAAACCCAGTGTTGTTGGACATGCTACACTTAAAGAAATCCCAATCCCTCAGAGCCACAAGCTCCAGGGATCCAAACCTGGTCATCACAATGAACAAAACATGCTGGAGGGATAGGTTCCTGACCCAGAGACTCCCCATACTCTGGAATAGACTGCCCATACATGTCAAGCTGAGCACCTCTTTGGCCCTCTTCAAAAGGAACCTTGACGACTGGATGGAAGATAGGAAATTCACCCTGGGGATCACGTCAGTCACTCTGCTAAACAGGAGGACCAGGGAAGTAAATATTCTGGGAATAAATAGCCAGGGAAATGTTATGGCTAGGCTTTTTATAGGCCCTAGGGCCAATAGCCTTGTACCAACCTATGAACCTATATATATATCTATATATATATATATATATATATATATATATATATATATATATATATATATATATATATACACACACACACACACACACACACACACACACACACACACACACACACACACACACACATACATAGACACATGTATGTGTGGGTGTGGTTGTTTCTGTCTGTAGCACAAGCTCACTTGTATGTCAGTTTTGGAAGAAGGAGTGATGAGTTATACCCAAAAGGCTCCACATACAGTTTAGATACACATGTGTTAACCCTTTGAATCTGCTGTTATTTGTGATGCTTTTTCAAAGCTTCAGTCTCTGTTTATATGACCATGTACTCTATTTAATCATGCTTTTTTCCTGTTCTGTTTACTTCAGGTTCTAAACACAAACTGCATTTCATTCAATAGTTGTTATCAACTACACAGGTAAAAATTCTGTTACTTTATGCTCCTGAATACACTTCTGCCAACAATGAAAACAGGGCCTGTGCTACATATGCAGACATTGCAATGCAATGGGAAATTTTTCAACAAACATTCAAGAAATAATACAAAAACTGTGACAATTTGTTTATGCAACTAGATTGTGCAAAAAAGAAAGAAATTGATTCAAATCACTTATGTTATTTTTCATTTAACATAGTTTTATTTTTTGGGGCCCACTCAAAGTTACTGATACACATTTTCAAATAGTTCTGTTATTCATAGATATATTCTACTAAGACTTAATTTCTTGAGAGACTGATGAAAGGAAATTTAGAGGGAATATAATTTATGATATATTTTTTCACTTTGGAAATCAGGAACTAAGGAATCTTTCTCCTTCTTCAAAAGGTTCTCAAGAATTATTGATTCAAACATAGCCACCAAGGGTTTAGACAGTGACTCACAAATGCAAGACCAAATATTGCAATTCAACAACTGCAATATTAAACTATTAATATAATATGAGAACAACAATTACCCCCAATAACTAGTTATATATATATATATATATATATATATATATATATATATATATATATATATATATATATAAAAACAATAAATACTATATATACTAACTCTGTGTGCTATATATATATATATATATATATATATATATATATATATATATATATATATATAAAGACAAACTGCAGACTTGCTCAACAAACACTTCATAGACAGCATCACCAAACTCCTACCGTCTGGTAACTCTGCTCATCCCAACTCTTCTGTATCACCCTCACCTCCCCCTAAACCTCTATGCTCCTCTGTCTCTCAACATTTTACCTTGTGACCTGTTTCTACTAAATATATCAAATCCCTGCTTCTTAAACTAAAAGTATGCTTTCCCTCCACTGATAAACTCCCCCCTCAACTTCTGAAAATTGCTGATGACTCTATTGCATATCCTGTATCTATCTTAATCAACCGCTCCATTCAGAAATCTACCATACCAGAAATATGGAAATCCTTCTATACCACTCCTGTGCACAAAGGTGGCAACTCTGTTGAACCCTCTAACTATAGACCAATTGCTATTCTCTCAACGCTCTCTAAGATCCTTGAAAAATGTATACATACTCAACTACTGTCCTATCTCATTCATGAAAATCTCCTCACCCCCTCGCAACATGGTTTCCACCCTAAACACTGTACCTCGACTGCCTTACTATCCTTTACTCAAAAGGTTGGAGAAGCTAGGGACAACATCCTCCTCATCTCCTGTATATTCCTTGATCTCTCTAAAACCTTCAACACTGTGTCTCATCCCAATCTTGTTAACAAACTCTCAGACCTAAACCTCTCTCCTTCTATTCTTGGCTGGTTCCAATTCTAATCCAAAACGCCAAAACTTGTAAGCAAAAAATTCCAGCAAACCTTGGATCCTGGTAAAACAATTTATTGTGGAGTAAAATAAAAACAAACTTGACCATCAAAGGCAAATTCCTGTGTAGTACTAAGCACTTTCTCCCTCAAAATAAACGGGCATCTTCAGAGTACAAAAAACAAATCTCAGTCCATCCCTTAAATTCTAAATCTGTAACTGAATAATTGGATCAATTATAATTAAATGACATCAGAAAGAGTAATCAAACCTAATTAATGTTGTGAACATCAAAAAACTCAAACAAGGCTATCTAACAGAATAGGTACAAAGCAGTATTAAAATAGTTACATACTCAAAAAATTGTTTAGAAATCATGAATACATAATAGTAAACCTATTACTAATTAACTATGAATATATTAAATAAATAAATATATAAATATCAATAACTGAATCTGAATACATAAATAACTTATTAAATATAAATGTTTAAATATATAAATATATAAATAAATAAATAAATAAATAATAGAGTTAAGTTATAGTATAGCAGCGTTGTTCAGTGATACATCAATAATAATTTGTAAAATAATTTAAAAAACATTTAATTAAAAACTTTAAATACTAAAATCTGATCTATAATAGTGAAAACTAATGTAGTATAAACTGAATATGTTGTAATATAAAAATGTTTCATATAAAATGTGATTTCAATTTGAGTATGCTCGAAATAGAAATATATTCATTGATGCCTGGCCATTGACTGGCATTTAACCTTAATTGCCATAGACATTCCTTGGCTTCAAGCATTGCTTTCTCATCTCCCCCGTTATGTACATTGTGTGGGATTCTGTCTATAACAAAAAACAAAAATCTTTTAAAGTTACTACATTTAATACTGTGGTTGTATAGAGCACTTGTATTTTTGTGTTTTTTAATATCTCTCAAGTGCTCCATAATGCGTTGTCTTAACTTTCTAATCGTTTTGCCGATATAAAAGGCTGGGCAAACAGAACAAGACGCGGCATAAACAACCATAGATGAATTGCAGTTACAATGGCCAGGACATCGAATAGTTTTAGCAAAATTAACTATTGTAATACAAGGACTGTCATAAATGTATCTACAAATATGACATGCCCCACATCTGCTCATCTTAGATTTGTTGGTGGACTGAGATTTGTTTTTTGTACTCTGAGGATGCCCGTTTATTTTGAGGGAGAAAGCGCTTAGTACTACACAGGAATTTGCCTTTGATGGTCAAGTTTGTTTTTATTTGGTTCCAATTCTACCTTACTGGCAGAAAGCAAGCTGTTAGATGGCAACAGGCATTCTCACCCTTCCTTGTTGTTCAAACAGGAGTACCCCAAGGCTCCATACTTGGACCGCTCCTTTTCAACATTTTTACCAACAACCTACATTCATCCTGCAGTCTCTCATCAGTAATACAATATGCAGATGACTCTTCACTCTTATCGATCTCCAATACTATCTCTGAACTACATACACTAACACAGAATTCCTTTATCTCTGTTGAAAAATGTCTCAGAAACAATCATTTAATCCTTAACCCTAAGAAAACTCAAATCCTTCTCTTCCTACCTCAGAAAATCTCTCACCTTAAATCCAACTTTTCTCTTTCCTCCCTAGATTGCACCACTATCTCCCCTGCCTCACACACCAAACTCCTTGGGGTAATAATTGATGACCGACTAAAATTTGACTTGCACATACAACAGGTCATCAAAAAAACACCAAAAACTTGGACTACTTTATAGAAACAAAAAATTCCTCACTACTGCCACTAAACGCACTCTTGTGCAGGCATTTCTCTTACCCAGTCTTCTGTATGCTTCCCCCATCCTTACCAATATCCAAACAACCTCAGTGCAGAAACTGGAACAAACATATTACAAAATTGCCAGATTTATTCTAAACTAACCACTCTCTTCACATCACTGCCTCTCACTTAACAAACTTCTGTGGCTAGAATTTCCACACATTCTCCTACAATTGCAATTCCACACCAGCTTTTCCATACTCAACAACCCGTCTGCCTGCCCTGCTCTCGCCTCCCACGTTACTCCCTATTCGCTCCCCCCGGCCTCTGCGGAGTCCTGATCAGCATCTTCTCTCAGTTTATAAACCCAAAAGGAATATTGGCAAACTACCTTACAAACACACTGTCTCACTAAATTGGAACAAACTCCCTCTCCATATTAGATCCAACCTTTCCGTTCCCTGTTTTAAAACGGAGCTTAAATCCCACCTACTAAACTTGAAATTATGCCGTTGCCTTGACCACACGTAGTTTTAGTCTCTCCCACTGTATAACCTGTTGCATTTCCTAATTTTCTTTCTCTGTGAGTACCTTCTGCGTAAACTAACCTCCTAAACCCTCAGCTCTACTACTATAGCCCTACTATAGCCCCCTATCTTTCTCCACATTATTTATCCCCACCACTTCCTATCAATGTCTATACATGCATCACCTACCTTTCAGAGACAACCGGTATCTACAGCTCTCATCTGCAAGCTACTTCAAAAATTAAAACCTTGCACCCCTTCTGCTGACCGACTCCCATCTGAATACCTACAAATAGCCGCAAAAGCCATAGACTACTCCATTTCTATCCTTATTAACAGAACTATCTCTGAAGCTAGAATCCCTACTCTATGGAAGATATCTCATATCATCCCCTTACATAAAGGAGGACCATCTACAGAGCTTTCTAACTTTTGCCCTATAGCTTTACTCTCCCCCTTAGCTAAGATAATGGAAAAAGTTATTCACAAGCAGCTACTTAACCACTTACTACAAAATAACCTATTGGCTAACTGCCAACATGGCTTTAGGCCATTTCACAGCACATCTACTGCCCTTTTATCCTTTACCGACTCTATATACAAGAATCGCAACAACAACTCTTTCTCTTCTGCTCTATTTATCGACCTGTGAAAAGCCTTTGACATGGTAAACCACAACCTGCTGCTTGACAAACTAAAGGCTCATTCTCTCAATCCCCAAGCCATACAATGGTTCAGATCCTATCTGGAAAATAGACAGCAAGCAGTACTTTGGCAGAACAGTCTATCTTCACTACTTCCTGTAAACATTGAGTCCCACAGGGCTCCATCCTAGGTCCCCTACTCTTCTCCTTATTTATCAACAACTTACACATCAACATACCTCAAGCCACCTGCATTCAATATGCAGATGACTCCACATTAATATGTACAGCCAATGATATATCCTCTCTCCATTCCCTCACACAAACTGTTTTTCAGAAAGTTGAAAACTGGTTTATGCAACACTGCCTCCTCTTAAACCCCAAAAAAAACAAAGCTATTGCTTTTTACTCCTACTCACAAATCAGCCACTCCTTTCTTCTCTATAACCTCTAACAATGGTACCAACATCTTCCCAGACACTACAACCCGTCTACTAGGGGTAACTATCGATAATCATCTCAATTTTGATGAACACATAAACGCCACCATTAAGTCTGTTAACAGAAAACTTGGCTCACTCTACAGAATAAAACCTTCCTTACCCCCTCTGCAAGGAAAACAATTGCTCAGACCCACCTCATTTCCACCCTCTTTTATGCCTCTGTCATATATACCAATCTATCCAAAAGCAACCTCACTAAGCTCTCCATATGTTATAATAGCATAACTAGATTTATCACAAGTTCCGCCTTTAAAACTCACCACTGTCTTAACATCAAACAACTAGGGTGGCTAGAACTGCAAAATCATATACTCTTTCAACAGTTGCTTATAACACAAAACATTCTACACCTCCCTAACAACACTCCTATCTTGTCTAATCTTATTACTCCTTACAATAATCTACCTACATTACGCTCTGCTAACAAGCTCCTAGTTTTATCCAGCAAAGCTAATAACAAAGCCGGTGATTCTCTTTTCGCTAACACCATAGGTAAAGTCTGGAATCAACTTCCTGCTGAATTATCTACCATTAATTCTACTTTTCTTTTCAAGAAACATCTTAAAAAACATCTGAAAGCACACTGGCTTTGTCCATGTACTAACCCCCATTGATATCTTTTCTCTTCCATTCTTTAATCTTAACTCTATTCCTACACCTGTATCCATTGCCTTCAACTCTACTCCTACTCTCCTATAATGAGAATAAGATACATTTATTATTCCCTTTATCTAATAATTGCTCATACCTTTCTAGTGTGATTTTGTAAAAAAAAAAAAAAAATTGTTTATTTTATGTTTTCTGTATAGAAATGCTTAGTTCAATTTATTTAGTATTGCCTAGTTTTAATTCTGTAGAATTGCTTAGTTTAACTTTGTCAATTTCCTATTTGGAGCTTTTCTCCCCGGGCCTCTACTGAAAATGGACATATATCCAGCTAGACTAGCCCGGTCAACAAATGTAAAATAAAATAAAAATAAAATAAATTATCCTTCTTTTGAACAACAGTATCTTTTTTGTTTTTACTCTCATATGTAGTAAATTTTAGTCCACTACTATCAGTGCAACCCTTAATGTTCATAATTTTTTTCTTTTGTTTTTCTCTTTATAATTAATTTTGTATTTGCAGTGTTGTTTTTAATAGTTTTGTCCTGTATGTTTATCTTTGCTTATGTTTGCTGGGGCTTTTTTCCCATGGGTCTCCACTGAAAATGGGTTGCTTACTATCAGTGCAATGCAAATAGTTAATAACCTTTTCTTGTTTACAATTATTTTGTATTGTGATTGTTATTTAATATTTGTATATTGTCACTTTATTTTTACTTATGTTTGCTGGGGCTTTTCCCCTCGGGTCTCAACTGAAAATGGGTTTGTTTGCAAACTCAGTTGGACTAACCCGGTTAACAAATGTGAAATAAATAAAATAAAATAAGTATGTGTGTGTGTGTATATATATATATATATATATATATATATATATATATATATATATATATATATATATATATATATATATAAATATATGTACTAACGCATACCTCAGAGTAGGGGGAATGCACTAAAATACTACAATACTGTAAATGTTTTAATGATTTGTCTAAGAAAGAAAGGCACGTGTTATTTGGTTTGCAAAACAACATCAGTATCTATATTGGAAAATCTGACAAGGGGTTGCAGTAGCTGGAGTGGATTCACATCGTAGCATAAAGACATTAGCTGACCTTTTCTGCTTGTGATGTTCATAAGAAAGTTTTACCATCTAATATGATTAATGATATTGATATGAGGGAAGGCAACAGTGGAGAGACTGACAAAGGGTGGACAGCTGGTGACAGGGAGGACTGGACTACAAACAAGGCTGAGTAAGTAACACATAACTAAAGGTAATACCATGATAGGGAATAGCCAGATGTACAGAGGGCCATCAGCCCAGAGGAGAACCCACCCAGATCTCAGTCACATCCATGACTGATCCTCAAATGTGGGCACTATCTCTGGTGGTATGATGGATGGGGTCAGCCATCTACGCTACTCAGCCACGTAAGGAGATACACCAGGGCACCCATGTGGCTGTCCAGCTGCCAGTCCACCTTGGTCACAATCAACCACCACATCTGCTTCTGTATAATCAACGGGCAGCCCTCTGCACCACTCTCAGAGAAGGATCCTTCACACCATCTTGACAGGTGTTCATAGATGTCACCAGCATCCCCTCTAGGTCACCTTCCTAAGGATGAGCTTTGTCACTCTGCAGAGATAGAGGTCTGGAGACAGCTAATGACCTAGCAGTATACATGCTGGCCAGTGCAGAGTAATATTGCTTTATCTGCACCATAGTCTGTGCCACTGTTGACCCTATAGAAACAAACATATTTAAAAAAATACAACCTATTAGTGCATGTTTACGGCATGTTATTCAAATATCATACTACAAACAGATATAAACTACACATATCTGCCATCTGGAAAGCCTGTCATGTTTCCTTTGAGAGGCTACCAAATTTCATATCCTCAGACATTGTAAAACTTAAAACACACAACAATCAGTGCTAGACAACCCTAACAATAAAAGGCAATTACAGCAACAGGTAACAGGCAGAAGGTACAGTTCCAAACCAAGCACAGAACATTTACTATATAATTCCATCTCTTACACCCAAACCTCTATCTCTCATTGGTGGAGAAGGTCAGACACCATCTCTGCATTATACCTGTTCCTGCATGGCTTACTACAGCAGGTGATGCCAATGGCATCAGTCAAAATCCTGACAAGCTGGTGCCAGACAAAATTCTTACAGATGGGGTCCCATCATACTGTTCCAAAAGGCACTCTTTATAGTCCCTGTATGGCACATGAAGGAAAATGTTAGTTTCCTGGCTACACCAGATGTTAACCTGCTGAAATTAGTACCTTATGAGGACATGCCTGCTCGACAGGTCAGAATAAGAAGGAGAATGATTAGGCAGGTGAGCTTGGTTGCATGTACTGGAAGCCACATAATGCACACCATTAAGATGCATAGTTTTGAGATGCAAAGTATCTCCAGCATCAACAGGTAGTTCTTACAAGCTTTACAGGTTTTGTGCATATGGGCACTGTGCACATGATATCCTAGCCTGAACATGGAAGAGATGAGTATGGTAGCATTGACAGTGCCTGG
This sequence comes from Protopterus annectens, assembly GCF_019279795.1. NCBI lineage: Eukaryota > Metazoa > Chordata > Ceratodontiformes > Protopteridae > Protopterus > Protopterus annectens. The sequence goes on from NC_056737.1 coordinate 1,401,462,455, forward strand.
TAACACACAGACATATGACTGCAATTTACAGGTGATCACATTAACTCACCTCATTAACATAATTGCTGCACTCTATAAGATGCCAATGAGTGCTGCCAATGATCTCCAGCACCTCCAGGAAATGGACTGTGTTGTACAAGGCCTACACAGTGGTGGTACTTTCCTTTGCTGTTTATAGAAATTAAGTATGCTCATCCACACACTGATGCATCATGTCAAGGCACTAGCATGGGACTGACAAGACTGATGCCTGCAAAATTGGAGGACACTGTAAAGGCCCTATAGCAAAGATGGTTAATGTTACGCAAATTTTATTGTCTACTGTGATAGGCAGCCCATGTATCCCCCTTGATTCATGTCAGGGTCACACATGGCTGCTATCTCCCTTAGGGTGTCTCTGTCCATGCAATTGTGGTCAACAATGCCCTGGTCATGAAGATGAGGGTAAGTTAGCCACCAATTAACCCATCTGCAGTAAGGAGTGCAACTACATGCAACTTCATTGACACTGGCTTCAAAGGTGGCCTGTAACACATACTGTGGTTCTAATGCTACTCATAATATGAGTGAAGCATCTGTACACCAGAAAATCCTAGTGTTCATAATAGATGATTTCTATATCTTCTCAGACCAGCTCTAAGCATTTCTGAACTGCACCTGCCATATGTGTATGCCATTCTGTAGTTATTTGATTATGATTTTATTTTATTATTTATTTTACATTTGTTGACCGGGCTAGTCTAGCTGGATATATGTCCATTTTCAGTAGAGGCCCGGGAGAAAACACACACATAAAAAAGCACAATATACCAAAGAAGTCATATATGTACACAAAATTCAAAAACAATAGAAAGTGTCCAAAAAGGACTAGTTACATAGTAAATTCAGGAAGACAAAGAAAAATACATAGTCAGTTGAAGGACGCCATTATTATAGTTCGAGGCTATTTTTAAAGGTATCATGAAGAGAATAAATAACAATAGAGTACAAGAGAAGAGGAAAGTCAGGAGTAGTGGAGAATTATAGGAAGTAGAAATGAAGCAGTAGACAGTAAGGAGAGAAAGGAGAGGTGACAAGGAGAGGAGGAGAGAGCTGGGAGAAGAAGGTAGAGCAAGGGTAGCCATGCATAGGCTAAAGGTAGCCTCGGTAGCTTTAATGGTCAGAAATATAGTAAGAGGAGTGTAAGAAATTGAGGAAATAGTAAAGGGGTAGGAAAGAATGTCAGTCAGGTAAACTACAGGAACAGAGCCAATGATTTTGAAAGTATAGGTTGAGTTTTTGTTTGAAAAGAGGTGAGATCAGAGTTATATCACTGGGTAGCAGATTCCATCTTCTACCAATAGTGTTTGAATAAAGAGTCGCGCATAGTTGTTAGAACTTATTGAACTGGTCAAAAGTTTACAAGAGGAACGAAGGGAGTTAAGATTATTGTAAGGGATTAAAAGTTGTGAGAGTATAGGGGTATTGTCAGGTTGATACAGTATTTTATGGGCAATAGTGAGTTGTGAGACTAAAAGATAATTTTGGAGTTCTAGCCAGCCTAAATGTCTCAAATTAAGACAGTGATGGGTTCGATAGGGGTTCCCAGTGGCAAAGCGGGCAATGCTGTTATAGCAAGTGGCAAGTTTGTTAAGGTTAGCCTTCTTAAGGTTGGTGAAAATAGGTGAGGCATAAAAGAGAGTAGCTATAAGATGGGAGAGGGCAATTTTAGCTCTAGAAGATGGGGTTAGAAATAATTTGATATGGTATAAGGATCCTATTTTTCTGTTGACTTTTTTAATGGTATTGTTGATGTGTTGATCAAAAGTGAGTTTATTATCAATCGTTATTCCTAATAGTTTAGTTGTTGTGTCAGGTGAGATGACAGTGGCATTATTTGAAGAGATAGTGAAGTTTAAAGGGGGTCCAGAGGAGAAGTTTAGTTTTTGGCATTAAGGAGGTACCGTAGTAAACCAGGTTTCTACTGTATTGAAGATATTTTGAGTCAGTGAGTGTAGTTCTATAGAAGAAGCGGAACAAATAATGGTGGAGTATTGAATACAGGTAACTAAGTGAAGGTCATTAATGAAGAGGGAGAGAAGTGGACCAAGAATAGGGCCCTGAGGGACTCAATACAAATTGGCAATAAAGTAGAAATGTGGTTTTCCCAAAGAACAGCTTGTTGCCTGTTGCTCAGATATGAACTAAACCATTTAATAGCAAGGTTATCAAATGAGAGGGATTTTAGGATGCTAATTAAAGAAGGGTGATTGACCATGTCAAAAGCTTTAGAAAGATCGATAAATAGAGCAGAAGTGAGAAGGTTATTGTTGCGATTCTTGTTGATAGTATCCACAAAGGAGAGGAGGGCAGTGGTGGTACTATGGTGTGGTCTAAAGCCATGCTGGCTATTTGCTATAATGTTATGTGTAGAGATATTGTACAAGTTGTCTGTGAATACATTTCTCCATAATTTTTGCAATTGGTGAGAGGAAAGCAATTGGTCTGAAATTTGAGTATTCAAGAGAGTTACCACCTTTGTGAAGTGGGATAATATGGGAGACTTTCCAGATGTTAGTGATGGTTCCTTCTTGGATTGTCCTATTAATTAGTATAGATATAGGGTAGGCAATTACTTTAGCTGCCTTTTGGAGAAAAGAGAGGGACTTTATCAGCAGAGGGGTACATGGTTTTAATTTGTGAATAAGTTTGTAGATAAAAGAGGTACTGATAGGTTGTAGAGAAAAGAAGTAGTGTCTGCTAGGTTACAAGGGGATAGAAATTGTTGGAGTTCAGTTGTTTAGCAAGAGATTGAATAGTTTCTGAAAAGAAAGAGTTAAAGGCATTAGCTGTTAGGTAAGGGGTGTCTGGGTCAGCATTGAGTGGGAGGGAGTTTTGGTTGTTCCAGGGGAAAGGAGTTTATTTACTGATGACAAATTGTTTAGAATTATTTGAATGAGTTTCTTGAAGCTCACAGTAGTATTTTCTTTTGTCTGTGATTATTGCTTTTGGTCAGATTTCTAAGTTGGCGGAAGTAAAAAAATCAGAGCGGTTTCTATGGTGTCTCCATTTGGCCCAAACTTTATTTCTAGAGAGGATTAGTTTTTAGTTTCATTGGAGAGCCATGGGGCTGTATTAGATTTCATTCTGATGGTACGCTCTGGAGCATGTTTATCAAGAATAGATAGAAAGGTTGAGTAAAAATAATACAGCTTCTTCAATAGGAAGTGACTTTAAAGGGTTCCAGTTGCATGCAGTAAGTTCGGCTTGAAATAGGTCTGTTTTGAAATGTTTGGTAGTTTTCTTATGTTAGGAAGTTTAGACAATCAGTTTTTCTCTTGATAAAAGTTAGACAATGGTCACTAATATCATCTGGCATGGTTCCTACGTTATATGTCATATTAACTTTGTTTATAAGTATCCAATCTAAGATACTTTCTTTCTTGCTGGGTTTGTTAACTCTTGTAGTAGAGGTAATAGCTTGGGTGAAGCCATTTAGGTCAATGTGAGAGGAGGGAATGTCAGCATTAATAGTATTCCAGTCAATGTTAAAGTCACCTAGGATTATGGTTTATTGGGGATAAGAGGTAGAAACCCAATTGAGAAAGTCTTCTGCAATAGGTATGTTGTTACCTGGAGGTATATATACGCATATGATGTAGAGGGACTTCTTACCATTTAACTGAAGTTTAGTAATAATAGCTTCTATTTTGCTATCTTGGGTTGGGCAGGCTGGGAGGGAGGAAATATTAAGATGATCTTTGAACATAATTGCTACGCCACCACCTTTACATTTTAAACGGTCAAGTCTTACTATGTTATAGCCTAGGGGTAGGATCTCAGTATCTTTTGTGGCTGGCTTTAGCCAGGTCTCTGAGAGGCAGAGGATGTCAAAAGGGTGTGTGTCAAGAAGGGCATGAAGGTAGGGAACTTTGTTATTTATACTTTGAATGTTAAGATGCCCTATGAGAAAGTTATTATTAAGGCTTGATGGAGATACTAGAGGAAGGGTATACTGGGGGTTGGGGTGGATGTCTGTAAGGTATGAATAACTGGTTTAGTTGAGAAGTTGTTCTTTACCAGGGTGAGAAGTTTCATTTTTCTATTTGAGGGTAGGGTGTAGTTGAGGTGAGAGAGTCTATGGAATTTAGGTAGATGGTAGCTAGGGAGGAATTACCATTTGAGAAAAAGTTGAAAGATATGTAAATTGTGGATGTATGTCTCTGTTTATAGTTGAACTGGTTGTTAAGTGGGTTTTCAAAGAAGGTAAGAATGTAAGCAGAGAGGAGGAGGATTGGGAGAATAAGTAAGAGTACAGGAAGAGGTGGGGGAGCCATTATAAAGTGAGAGTCCAAGAAGAAGTGGAATTATAGTGAAAAGTTATAAAAGTAGGAAGAAGATAGTTAGAGGGAAACAAGGGAAAGTAAGGGGTTTAGGAAGTGGAGGGACAGATAAACTAAGTGGAGAGAGAGAAGAAAAGTATGAAGGAAGAGGAGGGATGCAATTAAAAGATGGTAAGGGTGGCTAGAAAAAGAGGAAGTGGTAGGAGTGTGTAGAGGGGAGGGAAAAAGAATGGTAGGATGTAGGGGGTAGGGGAGTGTTTAGAGAGCTATAAGGTTAGGACCCTGGGGTGGGTGGGAATTGGGGGTAGGGAGGGGATAAGAAAGGAGACAATCAGATAAGCAGGTAAGGAAGGTGGGATAGCAGTGTAGATAACTAGAAGGAGTAGGATAGCAACCAGAGTGCCCAAGTGGGGGAGAAATGACAGGTTTGAGTAGGTCAGTGTAAATGCATACAGTTGAAGAGAAAAAAAGGTAAAGTTTAAGGGAAAGAGGTTGGTGATGTACACAAGAAAAGCTCTAAGGGAGATAGCAGTATGAGCAGGAGGAGTAAGGGGTAAAAGAGAAAAGATAAGACCAAATTCTAGCTATGTAGCCTAACAAGGGCTAATTAAAGCCAATAAAAGCAGGATAAGTATCCATGGTGGGATGAGACCACCTACAGTAAAGTATATGTAGACAGGAGGGGGAGGGGGGAGAGCAGAAGTAAGACAGTAGAGAGGAAGGGGGAATAAAATAAATGGCTGAGGGACAACTGTTTACACAGGGAGAGTGAGGGCTAAGAAAGGCTGGATACCGGCTGCTGGAGACTAAGGCACAGGCAAACTAAACCTCTCTATAGGAAGACCAAATAAGAGCCCAGGTATATGCTTTTCACTCTATTCTGGTGGCATGATCATACTTTGTATGCCTCTGAATCACCCCCTCCCTATGCATCACCTCTCACCTTGCTTTGTTGTCTATTGAATACCCCACATTAATTATATTTTCAATTTGTGTCTTTGAAAACTGAAGTGAAACAACTAAATACATTGGGTCACTTGGTGTGTGTGAAGCTTGGCACAGTTTAAAATTGATAAGTAAAATCACACATTCATGCTGGCAACCTCACAAATTATCTAGAGACAATATGAATATTTTTGTGAATCCTATTTCTATCAATTTTCAGAAAGGTCCTGTTAATGTGAAAGAAAATGTTGCTGTCTGCTGTGAACTACTAAAAACATTAATTGCAAAACTACTGAATTAGATGCAGGTTATAACATGTTGCAAAACACATGCCAATTTACCCAGTGATTTACATGTTTGGCCAAGTGAATACTGCATCAAAATATCGCATGATACCAACAGTTCCTCCACCTAGGAGAGTGCCTGACGACATAGAGCAAGAATGTAAAGGAATGGAGAACCTTGATGTTACTGTTAAAGAGACATAACCTTACAAACAGGCCTTAAGTACTATCAGAGCTGTGAATCATGATAAGCTTAGAATCTGTATAGACCCTCAAGATCTGAACAAAGTGATACAGAGAGCACATAGTGCAGTGTGAACTGGTGAACAGGGTGTATCAATAATGCCCAGTGGAAATTAACTACCTTTATTGATGATCTGCTGGCATGGGATGAAGTTCTAATTGGTTTTGTAAGCAGACACATACTTGGTATTTGTAAGCAGAGCATACAGTTGTTAATTTGGTGTTTGAAAAGCAGAAACACGGCATTTGTTATACATTCTAGCCAGTATCTTACCTAACTATGGTACTACTTTAACCTGTTAGACTTAGTACATTGTTAAATTTGTCTGTAATGATCTGCCTAGGCAGCGTTTCCTATTCTTTGTGATTCTTTACTCTTCCCCAGACATATATCTATGTACCTACTTACTGTACCATTTCTTGTACCAACTCTCTGTCTTCTGATAATCCTTCCATCACTCTCTGACTAATATCCTCTACTCTCCTAATTGTCTCCTTTTCTTCTAGAACTGTACTACTCACTTTCTGCTCAAGCTCTCTTTTTTTCTCTTTTTGCAGTTTGCTTGGGCCATCCACAAGCCTCAGGATTGCACCCCCCACCACCTCCACCACCGCCTTCGGTTCTGAAGCAATTTTCAGTTAAAGCTCAAATCAGCCCTGGGAAATCTCAACTTGCAAACACAAGCCTTCCAGTAGAATTAATTATTAGGTGAATGTCATTGAATTTGTTTTTAACAATTTTCTCTTACTTTGTGACCATCTTTGTGAGGTGAGCACAGCTGCATTGAGCTCCATTTAGCTTCTAACTTGGAGAGCTTTAATGAAGTTGGCTACACGGTAGGAACATACTCTACTAATCCACCCTTCTTACCATAGCTGAGTGGAACTTTTAGTTAAAGCATACTCCCCATTCTATATTTACAACTTCCCACTCCCTCCTAGGGAAGCTAACCACAGATTAATTATTATTGAATCTTACCTTACTTTATCTTTAGGCTAAGCTACTTTCTTGCTCAGTCAATCTCTTGCGGTTACTGATAGATTTCTGCAGCTTTAGGTTCTCTGGCTCTAGCCCACTCTGTTTGCCCTTCAGGCTCACTCCGCTCCCCTCCCTGCCCCCTCCACAACAGCCTATTACCATTCCTCAGTCATCAGATTCACTCCCACTTCCACACCACATCCTCCACCTCACAACAACCTCCTCTGTACACCCCACCCACACCATGCAAGGCATACTAGGACTACTACTACTAACTCTCACCACTCTAGCTTACACCACATCCATACACTCTAACATACCAACAAACACTACCTACCACATAATACACACCCACACACACACACACACACACACACACACACACACACACACACACACACACACACACACACACACCCACACACACCCACACACACACACACACACACACACACCCACACACACACACACACACACGCACACACACACAAAACCTCACGCAAATATAGTAATATGCTCCAAACTATTTAACAACAACTCATTAGTCTACATACACAAAACAGCAACCACACTACCTCACAAAAGGCTAACAGTACCCAAAAAATACATAGATATAGCCAATGCCATAAAACTCACACTATACCTCAGAAAATGACTACTAATCTCAGAGGATATACACCCCAACCCAGGTCCAAGCAACCCAATCCTATCCCAGAAACACAAGTCAGACCTACTTATTATCAATATAAACATACATAGCATATCCAACAAACTACATGACTTTCACGCATTCATGTTCCACTACTCCCCATATATACCAACAGTTACAGAGACTTGGCTAAAACCTGCCACACAAAACGAAGAAATTCTTCCCCCAGGCTATAACATCCTAAGGCAAGACAGAGGCACCAAAAAGGGAGGTGGAGTTGCAATCTTATTTAAAAATACACTCAACCTCCAACCACTAAAAAACCCACTTCCCAAATTCCAGAATGCAGAGACATTAGGCTCCATTATGTGCCTTAAAAACAAAAAGAGAATCAACATCCTCTGTAGTTACATACCTCCAGGAAATAACCCACCTGTAATAGGAGAGATACTAAAATAGGCCGCAATCAACCTATCCCAAGAAACCATCCTGCTATCAACATCTCCTGTAGTTACATACCTCCAGGAAATAACCCACCTATAATAGAAGAGATACTACAATAGGCCGCAATCAACCTACCCCAAGAAACCATCCTGCTATCAACATCCTCTATAGTTATATTCCTCCAGGAAATAACTCACCTATAATAGAAGAGATACTACAATGGGCCGCAATCAACCTACCCAAGAAACCATCCTGCTATCAACATCTCCTGTAGTTACATACCTCCAGGAAATAACCCACCTATAATAGAAGAGATACTACAATGGGCCACAATCAACCTACCCCAGGAAACCATCCTGCTATCAACATCCTCTGCAGTTACATTCATCCAGGAAATAACTCACCTATAATAGAAGAGATACTACAATGGACCGCAATCAACCTACCCCAAGAAACCATCCTGCTATCAACATCCTCTATAGTTATATTCCTCCAGGAAATAACTCACCTATAATAGAAGAGATACTACAATGGGCCACAATCAACCTACCCCGAGAAACCATCCTGCTATCAACATCCTCTGCAGTTACATTCCCCCAGGAAATAACCCACCTATAATAGAAGAGATACTACAATGGGCCGCAGTCAACCTACCCAAGAAACCATCCTGCTATCAACATCCTCTGTAGTTACATTCCTCCAGGAAATAACTCACCTATAATAGAAGAGATACTACAATGGGCCGCAATCAACCTACCCAAGAAACCATCCTGCTATCAACATCCTCTGTAGTTACATACCTCCAGGAAATAACTCACCTATAATAGAAGAGATACTACAATGGGCCGCAATCAACCTACCCCAAGAAACCATCCTGCTATCAACATCCTCTGTAGTGATATTCCTCCAGGAAATAACCCACCTATAATAGAAGAGATACTAAAATGGGCCGCAATCAACCTACCCCAAGAAACCATCCTGCTATCAACATCCTCTGTAGTTATATTCCTCAAGGAAATAACTCACCTATAATAGAAGAGATACTACAATGGGCCACAATCAACCTACCCCATGAAACCATCCTGCTATCAACATCCTCTGTAGTTATATTCATCCAGGAAATAACTCACCTATAATAGAAGAGATACTACAATGGGCCACAATCAACGTACCCCAAGAAACCATCCTGCTATCAACATCCTCTGTAGTTATACTCCTCCAGGAAGTAACTCACCTATAATAGAAGAGATACTACAATGGGCCAATATCAACCTACCCCAAGAAACCATCCTGCTATCAACATCCTCTGTAGTTACATTCCTCCAGGAACTAACTCACCTGTAATAGAAGAGATACTACAATGGGCCGCAATCAACCTACCCAAGAAACCATCCTGCTATCAACATCCTCTGTAGTTATATTCCTCCAGGAAATAACTCACCTGTAATAGAAGAGATACTACCAAGGGCCGCAATCAACCTACCCCAAGAAACTATCCTGCTATCAACATCCTCTGTAGTTACATTCCTCCAGGAAATAACTCACCTATAATAGAAGCGATACTACAATGGGTCACAATCAACCTACCCCAAGAAACCATCCTGCTATCAACATCCTCTGTAGTTATATTCCTCCATAAAATAACTCCCCATAATAGAAGAGATACTACAATGGGCCACAATCAACCTACCCAAGAAACCATCCTGCTATCAACATCCTCTGTAGTTATATTCCTCCAGGAAATAACTCACCTATAATAGAAGAGATACTACAACAGGCCGCAATCAACCTACCCAAGAAACCATCCTGCTATCAACATCCTCTGTAGTTATATTCCTCCAGGAAATAGCTCACCTATAATAGAAGAGATACTACAATGGGCCACAATCAACCTACCCAAGAAACCATCCTGCTATCAACATTCTCTGTAGTTACATTCCTCCAGGAAATAACTCACCTATAACAGAAGAGATACTACAATGGGCCACAATCAACCTACCCAAGAAACCATCCTGCTATCAATATCCTCTGTAGTTACATTCCTCCAGGAAATAACTCGCCTATAATAGAAGAGATACTATAATGGGCCACAATCAACCTACCCCGAGAAACCATCCTGCTATCAACATCCTCTGTAGTTACATTCCTCCAGGAAATAAGTCACCTATAATAGAAGAGATACTACAATGGGCCGCAATCAACCTACCCAAGAAACCATCCTGCTATCAACATCCTCTGTAGTTATATTCCTACAGGAAATAACTCACCTATAATAGAAGAGATACTACAATGGGCCACAATCAATCTACCCAAGAAACCATCCTGCTATCAACATCCTCTGTAGTTACATTCCTCCAGGAAATAACTCGCCTATAATAGAAGAGATACTATAATGGGCCACAATCAACTTACCCAAGAAACCATCCTGCTATCAACATCCTCTGTAGTTACATTCCTCCAGGAAATAACTCGCCTATAATAGAAGAGATACTATAATGGGCCACAATCAACCTACCCCGAGAAACCATCCTGCTATCAACATCCTCTGTAGTTACATTCCTCCAGGAAATAAGTCACCTATAATAGAAGAGATACTACAATGGGCCGCAATCAACCTACCCAAGAAACCATCCTGCTATGAACATCCTCTGTAGTTACATTCCTCCAGGAAATAACTCACCTGTAATAGACGAGATACTAAAATGGGCCACAATCAACCTACCCCAAGAAACCATCCTGCTATCAACATCCTCTGTAGTTATATTCCTCCAGGAAATAACCCACCTATAATAGAAGAGATACTACAATGGGCCACAATCAACCTACCCCAAGAAACCATCCTGCTATCAACATCCTCTGTAGTTATATTCCTCCAGGAAATAACTCCCTATAATAGAAGGGATACTACAATGGGCCGCAATCAACCTACCCCCAGAAACCATCCTGCTAGCAACATCCTCTGTAGTTATATTCCTCCAGGAAATAACTCACCTATAATAGAAGGGATACTACAATGGGCCACAATCAACCTACCCCAAGAAACCATCCTGCTATCAACATCCTCTGTAGTTATATTCCTCCAGGAAATAACTCACCTATAATAGAAGAGATACTACAATGGGCCACAATCAACCTACCCAAGAAACCATCCTGCTATCAACATCCTCTGTAGTTACATTCCTTCAGGAAATAACTCGCCTATAATAGAAGAGATACTATAATGGGCCACAATCAACCTACCCAAGAAACCATCCTGCTATCAACATCCTCTGTAGTTACATTCCTCCAGGAAACAACCCGTCTATAATAGAAGAGATACTACAATAGGCCGCAATCAACCTACCCAGAGAAACCATCCTGCTATCAACATCCTCTGTAGTTATATTCCTCCAGGAAATAACTCACCTATAATAGAAGAGATACTACAATGGGTCACAATCAACCTACCCCAAGAAACCATCCTGCTATCAACATCCTCTGTAGTTATATTCCTCCAGGAAATAACTCACCTGTAATAGAAGAGATACTACAATGGGCCATAATCAACCTACCCCAAGAAACCATCCTGCTATCAACATCCTCTGTAGTTATATTCATCCAGGAACTAACTCACCTATAATAGAAGAGATACTACAATGGGCCACAATCAACCTACCCCAAGAAACCATCCTGCTATCAACATCCTCTGTAGTTATATTCCTCCAGGAAATAACTCACCTATAATAGAAGAGATACTACAATGGGCCACAATCAACCTACCCCAAGAAACCATCCTGCTATCAACATCCTCTGTAGTTATATTCCTCCAGGAAATAACTCACCTATAATAGAAGAGATACTACAATGGGCCACAATCAACCTACCCCAAGAAACCATCCTGCTATCAACATCCTCTGTAGTTATATTCCTCCAGGAAATAACTCACCTATAATAGAAGAGATACTACAATGGGCAACAATCAACCTACCCCAAGAAACCATCCTGCTATCAACATCCTCTGTAGTTATATTCCTCCAGGAAATAACTCACCTATAATAGAAGAGATACTACAATGGGCCACAATCAACCTACCCCAAGAAACCATCCTGCTATCAACATCCTCTGTAGTTATATTCCTCCAGGAAATAACTCACCTATAATAGAAGAGATACTACAATGGGCCACAATCAACCTACCCCAAGAAACCATCCTGCTATCAACATCCTCTGTAGTTATATTCCTCCAGGAAATAACTCACCTATAATAGAAGAGATACTACAATGGGCCACAATCAACCTACCCCAAGAAACCATCCTGCTATCAACATCCTCTGTAGTTATATTCCTCCAGGAAATAACTCACCTATAATAGAAGAGATACTACAATGGGCCACAATCAACCTACCCCAAGAAACCATCCTGCTATCAACATCCTCTGTAGTTATATTCATCCAGGAAATAACTCACCTATAATAGAAGAGATACTACAATGGGCCACAATCAACCTACCCCAAGAAACCATCCTGCTATCAACATCCTCTGTAGTTATATTCATCCAGGAAATAACTCACCTATAATAGAAGAGATACTACAATGGGCCACAATCAACCTACCCCAAGAAACCATCCTGCTATCAACATCCTCTGTAGTTATATTCATCCAGGAAATAACTCACCTATAACAGGAGAGATACTACAATGGGCCACAATCAACCTACCCCAAGAAACCATCCTGCTATCAACATCCTCTGTAGTTATATTCATCCAGGAAATAACTCACCTATAATAGAAGAGATACTACAATGGGCCACAATGAACCTACCCCAAGAAACCATCCTGCTATCAACATCCTCTGTAGTTATATTCATCCAGGAAATAACTCACCTATAACAGGAGAGATACTACCATGGGCCACAATCAACCTTCCCAAGAAACCATCCTGCTATCAACATCCTCTGTAGTTACATTCCTCCAGGAAATAACTCACCATAATAGAAGATATACTACCATGGGCCACAATCAACCTACCCAAGAAACCTTCCTGCTATCAACATCCTCTGTAGTTATATTCCTCCAGGAAATAACTCCCCTATAATAGAAGAGATACTACAATGGGCCACAATCAGCCTACCCCAAGAAACCATCCTGCTATCAACATCCTCTGTAATTATATTCCTCCAGGAAATAACTCACCTATAATAGAAGAGATACTACAATGGGCCACAATCAGCCTACCCCAAGAAACCATCCTGCTATCAACATCCTCTGTAGTTATATTCCTCCAGGAAATAACTCACCTATAATAGAAGAGATACTACCATGGGCCACAATCAACCTACCCAAGAAACCTTCCTGCTATCAACGTCCTCTGTAGTTATATTCCTCCAGGAAATAACTCCCCTATAATAGAAGAGATACTACAATGGGCCGCTATCAACCTACCCCAAGAAACCATCCTGCTAGACGACCTAAAACGTAGACTGGCTAGCCAGCAACTCCAACAACCCCTCAAATCATATTAACTTATTTGGATTCTCACAACTAATCCAAGAACCCACCAGAGTAGACAAATAATCCAATAGAACCTCCATTCTAGATTGGACACTAGTTAATACCCCCACAGAAAATTATCATATGGGTTGCTTACCTGGTACATTGAGTGACCACTGCCCCACATTCCTTCTTCATAAACAGGCAAAAATACCCAAACCCATGCTATTCAAGGAGTCTAGGGACTAGTACAAAGTCAATCCAGAAACTCTTAACAGTATGCTCCAGCAACAGGACTGGAATCCACTAAAAACTCTACCTTTAGTCCAGGCAGTTGATTTTTTTTAGCACTACTTTTATGAATGTACTAAATATACTAGCTCTCATCAGGAAACTCAGGACTAAAGTTAACTATGCCCCATGGCTAAATAGGACAACAAAAGCTTTAATAAAAGCCAGAGACAATGCCTGGAAAAACTAGAAAAAGAATAACACTATCCAAGACATACAGAAATATCATGAACTATGAAATAAGGCCAAAACCCAAATAAAAGTAGATAAAAAGAACTTCTTCTCAGACATCCAAAACAAGCACTCTAGAAATCCCCAAAAGTTCTGGTAGGCCATCAATACCCTTCTAAAACCAGGCAAAACCACCACCCCATCTCCCAAAAACAATTCTGATAATGATAGCATAGCTTCAGAATTCAACCATCACTTCACAGAATCTGTCCTCGGACTATCTATCCAACTATCCAACAAGAACACTAAAACCACCCCAACTGTAGAACAAACTAACATACCCACCTTCACACTCTCACCTGTATCAACCTCTTCAGTTAAAAAGCTACTCTCTGAACTAAAACCCACCACACTCGCAGCACATGATTTACCCACAAATTTTCTAAAATTAGCCACAGAATCACTAGCCTACCCTGTCTCAATTCTTATAAACTGCTCTATACAAGAAACCTATGTACCCCATCTATGGAAAGTGTTGCATATAATTCCCCTTCACAAAGGCTGAAACTCCTATGAACTAGCAAACTACCAGCCAATTGCTATCTTGTCCCCCCTTTCCAAGCTTCGGGAGAAATGTATTCACACCCAGGTAATGCACTTCTTATCCTCACATAACCTCCTCTCCTCCACACAGCATGGTTTCTGCCCAAACTATAGCATAACCACTGCTCTACTCTTCTTTACCGATCAGATTAACCATCTAAAAAACAATAACAATAAATTCGTCTCAGCCATGTTCCTAGATCAAAATTGTTTGATATGGTCTCCCATAACCTACTCTTAGACACTCTGTCAACCTTATCCTTCATCCCCTCTACTACTTCATGGTTTAAAAGCTATCTCTCTGACAGAAAACAATTAGTTAAATGGCAAAGTACACTATCACCTCTATTACCAACTACTATAGGTGTCCCACAAGGATCAATACTGGGTCCTCTACTATTCACTATTTTCACTAACAAACTACATACTTCCACCCTGCATACATCACTTATACAGTACGCAGACAACTCCACCCTAATCTGCTCAGCCTCATCCATAACCACTCTTCAAAAGCTTACCCAAGAATCCTTCTGCTCCGTGGAACAATGGATTACTGATATCCAACTCATTCTAAGCCCCAACAAGACCAACTTACTCTTTTTTACCCCTGATAAATCCAAATCCACATCTCCTACCTTCACTATCACCTCCAAAAACGGGACCACAATCTCCCCCTCCCCTCACACTAAGCTGCTCAGGGTTGAAATAGATAATCTAAACTTTAATGTCCATATCTCACAAACCATCACAAAGGTACATAAGAAACTAGGAACCCTATACAAACACAAACAGTTCCTATTGGACCACGCTAGAATCTCCTTAGCCCAAACCCACCTCTTGTCTACCCTAATGTATGCATCACCAATCCTAATTCATATCAGGAAAACAGACCTAAACAAACTAGAGTCATGTTACAATAAAACTGCAAAATTCGCTAACAACTCCACTTTTAAAAGTCATCACTGTCTTGCCCTGAAGCAACTACAGTGGTTAGAACTCCCTCAGCTAATTAGCTATCACCAATTAGTCCTCACCTTTAACATAATAAGGAACCCTCAGAAAATCCTAGCCCTAAACCAACTTCTAAACCAATATTCTGCAAATCGTCCTCTATGCTCATCCAACAAAACCCTGCTCTACATAACCAAAGCCAATAACAATGCAGGGAAAAGTCTGTTCTCCCACACCATTGCTAGGGAATGAAATAACATCCCCCAAAGTATCTCCTCTGCACCATCCATTTCACTTTTCAAGACATCACTAAAGTCACACCTCTTGCAATCATGGCTCTGTCCCTGTACCACATAAAATCTTTTCTGCTCTCCTCCTAACTTGCCACACCTCATCTCCTCACTGCTTACCTCAACTATTCTGTACTACTCAAATACTCCCTATCAGGAACTACTATCCACAAACTATTTTTCACGCTATGACACATCTCTGGAATACATTATTTTCCAGATTCCATTCCTTCATTTTTATGATTTGTACTACCAATAGGGAATTCAAAGTTTTGCTATCTATATACCAAGCTTTCTCAAATCAAACTAAGGTACAAAAATCTCCTTGATTCTATATATGCCACTGTATACAGATTTTCTGTCATTCATGGATTATGTGTTGTCATATAAAGACATGGAGCTCTGATTGTATATATGCCTCTGGTAAGAAATGTTTTTGTCATTTGTTGTATTTGTACTGTTATGTTATAGAGCTTTTCTCCCCAGGCCTCCGCTGTAAATGGACCTTGTTCCAGTCGGACTTTCCCGGTAAATAAATGTAAAATAAAAATAAAAAATAAATAAATTATTATATGCTTACCAGATTTTCTGGTACATCAAGCTTGACAGAACATGCTCACATTTTTGTGCATTCAATTTACCATTTGGAAGGTGCAGATTTCTCTGGCTAACCTGGGATATTTCATCTGCACCAGAGGTATATCAAAGAGTTATGGCAAGAATTGTGAAAAGCTTAGATGACCTACTTAATAAAATTGATGATCCACTGGCATGGGATGAAGTTTAGCAGGAGAAAAATGTTAAGACTAGTGTGCAATAGGAGGTACTGCCAGCCATGTCAGGGAGAAGTAAGGCAGTGGATGTAAGATTTGTGCCAGCACAGCCAGCTGGAATTTTGTAAATAATTATATGTTGTGTATTTCAAGCTGATTTGTACAGATGCTTGCGCTGAAAATGTATTTGAGAGCTCTGCTTGTATTAATTCTGCTAAAATGTATCAACAGTGCACACTGCTGAAATGAAGAGAAATGTACATATATTATGTATCTGAATTAAATGTATATGTTTTAATAGAGAACACTGACACAGCAATGTTTAACCAGCTGGCTTATTTTAAGAAAAACAAACGGAATGTAAATGAGCTGTTAAATCGTTAAACAGCACCCCACAGTGCTGAGTAGCACTGGAGACACTAGGTCGGGGAGCAGCCATTATCTGTTAGCTTTTGTAAAGAAGAGGGAAGTGTTGTAAATGTCTCTAGCTCCTAGGCATTGCCATAAAAGCTCTATATGTGTATTGTAGCATTTACATTGTATCTCACAGCATATATCTCAATTATACATTTATGCATATGCATCATACAATTAACTATATATTATATCTCAATGGTGTAGCATTTTTATTGTAAGGCATTTACAGCAAGAGGTAACTCAGTAAAACCACAGTAGAAATATAGTGAGAAAGGTGAGAGTGTGAAGTTCTAAGGGGGTGTAGGACAGTTGCAGAGTTTAGAGTTGAGCAGGAATGGTTTAAGTTCTTTTTTGAAGTAATATTTATCAGTAATTGATTGTATGTCAGGGGGTAGGAAGTTCCAAAGCTTAGTTGTACTTGATGAATAGAGTGACTGGCCAGGTACTTTGTTAACTGTTAACATAGCTTTGGTACTTGAGCGTAGATGGTGAGTGGTACCATAGTGTTGCACTAGATTCTGAAGGCCTGGGATTTTTCCTGGTTGGTGGTTAAGATTGTGAAGAGTTAGGATTTGTTTATTGGTAAGTAAGTTAGGTAGTTCAAGCCAGTTCAATTGTTTGAGTGCTAAATGTATATGTTTTAATAGAGGACACTGAAACAGCAATAGTTAACCAGCTGGCTTATTTTAAGAAAAACAAGCAGAATGTAATCATCATCATCATCATTAGCCCCCTTTTTCCCATGTTTTTCCTACATGGGGTTGGGGAATCATGTTAATTGTTGCCATGTGTCTCACTTCAATGCCACACTCCTGCCTTCTTCAACACTCATACCTGACTGTCGAAGATCTTCTTTCACACAATTGATCCACCTCTTTGCTGGACATCCTCGTTTCTTCTTACCTTCTTCCTGTCTGTCCCAAATCTTTTTCATCAGATTGTCTTCTGATTTTCTGCATGTGTCCAGAATACCATAATCTATTCTCTTTGATCTTTTCTGCAATTTGAGCTACTTTGGCTTCTGCTCTTATGTCCTCATTTCTTTGTCTGTCCCACAGAGTGTATCTTACCACCCTTCTCAAGCAATTCATTTCCATCACCTCTAGCTTCTTCATCTGCTCTGCCTTTAATACCCAGATTTTTGTACCATACAGTAGTACTGTTTGCACCACTGTAATCCTGGTTGCACCACTGTCTTGTACACCTTAATTTTAAGGAATGGAAATGAGCTGTTAAATCATTAAATGGCACCCCACAGTGCTTAGTAAGACCAGAGATGCTAGGTCTGCCATTATCTGTTAGCATTTGTAAAGAAGGGGGGCAGTGTTGTAAATGTCTCTAGCTCCTAGGCTTTGCCATAAGAGCTCTAAATGTGTATTGTAGCAGTCTGCTAAAGTCCTGTCTCAAACTTCAAAAGGAAATACTGTTAGAACCTAGAGTCCGGTGATCAGATGAGGCCATTCTGCA
>NC_056737.1:1401485750-1401600750 GCF_019279795.1 Protopterus annectens
TTAAAACCTGGATTCTTTGACCGTTATTTGATCGTTTTTGCCTAACTTTGTTCATTTTATTTGTGGACTATACCTTCAGCCAGTTCTGGGATTTGTTTGGTCCATATATATATATATATATATATATATATATATATATGTGTGTGTGTGTGTGTGTGAGTGTATATATATATATATATATATATATATATATATGGGTCTACTACTAATGCCCGACACGACGATTCCCCGACAGAAAACTCACCGACGCCAGATGACCGACAACACACAAACCAGACACAAACCCGACAACGCAAAACACCGAACACCATTACACCGACACACGGAACGTAAACAACACGCGCCACTACATAGCATACACACTAGCCCTGACCCAAACCCTAACCCTAAGGTCCGACACTATCGCACACTTCACCTACCTGCACCCTAACCCTAACTCACTTACCCACCCCTAGCCCAAGCTCCGACACTAACGCACATCACCTACCTGCACCCTAACCCTAACTCACTTAACCCACCCCTAGCCCAAGCTCCGACACTAACGCACACTTCACCTACCTCCACCTAACCCTAACTCACTTAACCCACCCCTAGCCCAAGCTCCGACACTAACGCACACTTCACCTACCTGCACCCTAACCTAACTCACTTAACCCACCCTAGCCCAAGCTCCGACACTAACGCACACATCACCTACCTGCACCCTAACCCTAACTCACTTAACCCGTCCCTAAACTACAGTCCCTCACTAGCACACACTTACCTTACCCGAACCATACCTCCGACACGAACACACACTCACCTTTCCCACAGCCTAACCCGACATCCCACAATCTCGAGCACTTACCTGACCGCTCTAACTCCGTCACCATCGCACACTTACCGTCGCGTCGCACATTCCCTTGTCGGTCTTTCCGCTGTCGGCAAATCACCCTGTCGGTACACTTACCTGTCGGTCATCTGGCGTCGGTGAGTTTTCTGTCGGGAATCGTCGTTTGGTCATTAGTAGTAGACCCATATATATATATATATATATATATATATATATATATATATATATATATACATATGTGTGTGTGTGTGTGTGTGTGTGTGTGTGTGTATATATATATATATATATATATATATATATATATATGTATATACATACATATATATAAAACATATAAAGAAAACAAATGAAATGTTTTCTGCATAATGTTGTTTTTCCTGTTTCCTGCAATAATTATTTACACTGACTCATCAATACTTCATACCTTCCAAATCTAATCCCTAAAGTAATTTTATCATATCACCTAACTTTTTTTTTCTTATTCAACTATAATCCTGTACTCTATAGTAACCCTTCTAAGTTTACAACCACCTGTTTTACAGATACTTTATTTTTCACTGCCATCTACCAGCATTTAATAACAAACTCACCCGATTCCTAGCTTGCCATCTTGTTTCCTCCATTTTTCCACAAGAGCATTCATCATCATCATTATCATAATGGGTAACCCTCTTTCACCCCTTTAGAAAACTTTTACTTCTCTCTTTAGCCATCCATTTATAATTGCTGACACCCATGAGCTGTCATATAGTGTCCTAGGCACATTTAGCAGCTTTATTCCCAAGTCATACTTTTTTTTAAAACTCACCCATATCTGCTTATAATGGGCATTACTGAATGCTTGTACTACATAACATGCAACTATTTTCTCTTCACCTTTTTCTCTTGCAGTTCAATCAAATGTTTCTTCTACAATAATTACTATTTATCTGCATATTTTTTACACCAAACACCCCAACCCCAATACTGTCTCTAATACCTTCTAAAAACATTTTTGTAACATTTTCATAAATAATTTGCCATCAGTTTTTCCCACTGTTATTATTCTCCAATGTTTCAACACCCTTCCTTTCTCACTTCTTCCATATAAACTTTATTACCCTTCAACATACTTCCTCTTTAATACCTTCTTCCTGATATTCATTCGGTACATCAAGAAATACTGTCTTCTCTTCTTCTGACATTTCTTTATAAAAATAGTACTTTAGTCCATCAGGGCCTACAGCAGACCTCATTTAGATCTTTTAACACCTTGGCTAACTCATTTCTTGATTTTTTTTCTCCAGATCCTCTACTAACTCATTTTCACTCCCAGTAGTGTAGCTAGGGCACAGAAAAGGGGGCAGCTGCCCTAGGGTTAAAGTGTTAGGAGGCATACTGAAATATGTAAACTGAAGCACTCTAGCACTCTATGTTTGGTAGAAAATTGTAGCAGCTGAAAGGAAAGAACTTTTTTTCTTTGCTCAGCTTAAACAAGGAGCTTTTTTGTTTTTTGTTCCTCAACTTAAAGTTGAGAGGTGCAGGACCCTGTAACAGCAATGGGCATTAGAAGAACCAGTTATGGCTCTGGTCATTCAACTATAATGTATTGCTCTCCGCAGGCTTCTTCTCCTCTATTAATTTTAACAAGCAGGTATCCTACATACTTCCAGGTATGATTTCACTCATTACTACCTTCTATGATGTTCACAGACTTCCATTATCAGAACTCTGCATTTCCAAACAAACTACCATAGCTGCCATCTTCCTCCATTATCTTGAGCACTGGTAGCAGCCTTCTGGTACCATGTAGTACTCAAAAAAGTACAGGAATTTCCCTGATCTTCTGGTTTATATACCATCGTAAGTCTCTCTTAGAAAGAAGCCACTAGCCTACAGGGACTAATCCCATCAGCAAATAATAAATGCATACATACATACATAAATAGGAACCAGGCTTGTTTTTGAAATACTAGTGATTGGCACTCAGTAGTACAGTCATTACACTACCACTGGCAAGCTTTATCCCCAGAAGGAAGAATTGCTTGCATGCCAGGGATTTCTGTTTTCATCATGATAATACAAATGTGGGGTTGGTATATATAAGTAGAAGCCCTCCCCACACACACAAAAGGCTGCAGGGGAGGGGGGTCTTGACACTTCCAAAAACACTTTTTTTCTTGTGATTTTGTTTTTACTCCCAAATGGTGTTGTCCCCTGCAAAAACACTTTTCTATTGTGGTATTCACATTTGGGGGCTTTCACTCATTTGTAATTGTACTTGTGCATGTAGCAATCACAAATGAGTCAAATACTTGTCAGGAAACTTAAATAAACAAATAAAATAAAAGTTGACGAGTTGTATATTTCTGTCCTGTAAATATTCCATGGTGATTCTTTCCTTATTTAGTCAAGTAAGGCATTCTTACCATGAAGTCCCCAGTCTCCCTAAGATATTATCTTCATTTCATGTGAAAGTTCTTAATCCTCCATTATGTTTTTAGTATACTTTCTGAAATACTTTAAGGATGGTGAACTATTTAATTCTCTTCATCTGGGCATAAGAAGTTTCTAATAAATATATGTGGCTTAAATATCAACTAATATTATCTTGAGTGCCATGTGGGAAGCTATAACTATTGGCAAAATGTGTATTCCTCCTACTGCCTTGAATTTATGTGCAGCATTATCCATTTTAATTTGTGATTTTTGTTAGGTTTGACTATTCCGAGGCCTCAGTAGTTAATTCTGCAATTGCTTAATATTCATTCATTGTATAAAGTAGTAGAAAGTGTTCTAAGAACTAAGCCAACACGAGAATGGAGACAGGAGAGTCTGCCTATAAGGATGATTGCAATTAGGGATACAGAGACTAGGCAAGAGGGGGGCCTGAATTTACTGGAGAAAATGGCAAAGGAACCAAGGTATTGGGAGCAAATAAGTAGAGAGGGGGAAAGTAATAGAATGGGAAGAGGCCAAGAATACATCTGGACTGCAGGCCAGAGACTGCCTTCCCTATCAAGGATTGATATCAGAGTATAAGCAAAGAGAAAGGAATAGGGGAATCCTAAGTGAAAGAATAGCACTGATGCAGTATTTAGTTGAACCTAGAACAGAAGCTGATGTTAAAAGGGGATAATTACTAGGGCATATAAAATATTGCATGATAACTATGGGAATTAATCAGAGGAGGTTAGAAATGATTGGAAAGAGAGACTGGATAAGCAATTCACAAAGAAACAAAGGTAAGATATATATGGGTCTATATCACTTCAGCGAAAATTCAGTTCAGCGAACAGCATTTTTGTTCACTTACATTGAGCATACTGTTCATACTGAGATCGCTGTACAGTGAAGATCAGGAAATGTACCCTTTCCTCACTGTAGTACAATCATGGAAGTTGGTATATATAATTAATGGGGGCTATGGAGAGGGGGGGTGCAGCCCCCCACAAGAGCGGATTTCAATGAATGGCATTTCCGATGAAATGTCGTTCACTGATTTGTAACTTCACTAAAGTTATAATGACATATATATATATATATATATATGGCTCCCAAATATGCAACAAAATCTAGAAGAGTTAGGATTTTGCTAAGAAGTGTTTCCATAGGTATTTGTATACCCCAAGTAGATGCCAAAGAAATTTTTTTCCTGGAGACTGCAAATGTCAGAGGTGTAATGGGGAGGCAAGAGGTTATTAGGAACATATTTTTGGGAGTGTGTTAACAGATTTTACAAACTCCACCCAGACTACTCTGTCAGAAATACTGAGTGAGCATATTGGTGTATCTAAGAATATTTTTTTAAGTTATGGTACGGGATCCGAATTGCCTAGACATAATAAGATTTTGCTGAGTTTAATTCTGGTGGCTGACAAAAGCATTTACTAGACAATGGAAATCAAAATTTAAACCAACCATATTAAAAGTAGTGAATATAGTAATGGATATAAAAAAACTGGAAGTGGGATCGTTAGGAAAGGATAGGAGCAAATTATATAGAAAAAATGGGAATTATGGGAACAATACAAGCAGAATAATGTTTTGTAGAAGGAATGAGTGTAAGGGAGGGAAGGAAGGAATTGAATGAGCTGTCCAATGTTCAACTGACAATGATTGTACAGAAGATTATATATGATGCATAATGTTTGCAACTAAAATATGTGAATATGGTTTGCTTTCATTTATATAAATGTATGATTGCTTATATCATTAGTGATAATTCAATAAAGATTTTTTTTTTGTTTAAAAATATTTATCGTGTGTCTAGTGTGTTCACTATTGTCTGCAAGACTTGTTTCCAGTATGGCCTCTAGTGTCTAAATATAGTTGTATTCCTGACACAAAATCATACCTACACCAGGAACTGAACCTCTACATCATGCAGTTGTTGTATTCTCTCTGAGCTACACCTCTTTGACCAGAATGATAAAACAGTACTCACACAATATTCCCATTACAACAGTTCTTTATATGTTATAACTATGCAATAATCAATGAGTGGCTGTGGTATATTGAAGATTTACCCAAGGTTGGCATGTTTAATCATGAGGGTGAAGGCCTAGTGATTAAGCAAAGCCAGGTGTGGGTAAATCTTCAGTATACCTACTCCCACATGTTAATTATTGCTATTATACACTGACATTATTTAAGAAAGAAATTAGTTGTTTTTTTAAATAATGTCTTTGTATAACAGTGCTGTGGTGTTCCTCTGTGTTGTTTTTGCATTCTAAAACTTTGTTGATGTACTGCACACGCGTATGGGACTTACATTCCCATGTTTACACAGTACATCATAGGATCATAGGAAATTACTAGGTTAATGGCCCTAGGACCTTACCAAGCCTAGCCAAGTTGAAACCCTGTTCCCAAGAATGAGTATTTTGAGCAGACATTAGGTTCAGCACCTATTTTCACTTTATAGGAAGGATACAGGTGGAACCCCCCAGGATGAATTTATGGTTGTCCATCCAGTCGTTCAAATTACACTTAAATAGGGTCAATGAGGGACTTAGTTTGATCTGAATTGGAAACCTGTTCCAGAGATGAGGTAATCTCTGAGAGACAAATATGTCTCTTCAGCAACGTCTGTTGATGTCACATACCAGGTTTATGTGCTTAGGGTGTATGACATGATTACCATTAGACTTACGGATGTGCAGCATTTCCGGTAATGCAGGGTTGGGTGTTGCTCTATATGCAAGGCGCAGGTCGCCCCTGAGCAGTCTGTATGACACCAAATAAAGTGACAACAATTTCAGTCTGTCCCCATATGACATGCACTGAAGACCCTGAATTTTCTGTATAAGAAACCTCTGCAGACTCTCAAGTTTCTGCAGGTGCCTGGAAAGGTACATATCAAAGGGAGCATTGTATTCTGTTATTGGTCTGATGAGGGAGGAGTACAGGGGAATTAAGACAACTCTTTCTGGAGGCAATACCCTTACTTATGAGGTGGGCAGTATGGCATGCCCTTCTTACCATTATTAACTTCTCCAAATCATTTGGGTTACTAATATCATGGCGGGAATGGACCTCATTCCTAAGTCAAAGTATGATTAAAGCTCATGAATTTAGTATTGTTTCAGTCTTTGATATCAGCCAGAGGTGCTCTTTGTAGTACCAGCAATGTGCCAAGTAATGATTCCTTCTCCAGTTTGTACTGAGTTACATGTACCAGTAACATATCAAAATATGATTGGAGACTCTTTTTTATAAGACCTGTTGCTCCTACTACTATT
Organism: Protopterus annectens; assembly: GCF_019279795.1. NCBI lineage: Eukaryota > Metazoa > Chordata > Ceratodontiformes > Protopteridae > Protopterus > Protopterus annectens. Next base: position 1,401,492,306 of record NC_056737.1, read on the forward strand.
GGAACTGTCTGGGTATCTTTCTTCCACATTGCTCTCATTTTTGCCTGCAAATCCTGATATTTTATAACTTTGTGTCTCTCTTTATGCAAGACACTGTAGTCACTGGGTGCAGCAATTTCAGTGATCAATGCTACTTGTATCTTATTTTCATGGACCAATATAGCTGTTTTTTTCGCATCTGTCTTTTGAACTGTTGGTAATGGGTGATCCCATGTGATGTAGACTTCATCATTTTCTATGATGCTTTGTGGCTCATATTTCCAGTGTTTTTCAGCTACTTCAGTATTGTAATATTTGCACAATCCCCAGTGCAACATTCTTGCCACATTATTATGACTTTCAGTATACAGTCCTTCTGCCATTAGTATATCACAACCAGCAAAAAGGTGCACACCTGTTTCCAATTCTGTTTTACAAAACCTACATTTTGTTTCTCATATTCAATGGACTTTGTAACCCAACGAGTACATAGTCCACTACCTTGCGCCACCAATATTAACCTTTCATCCTTTGGTTTGAATTTGCCTCTCCTTAACCATTCCTGTATAAGATCCTGATCAACATGAGATTGTTCCAGAAGTTTTCTATACTTGCAACTATATTTATGCATTTTCCACATTTCTTGCCTTCTCATCTGATCCTTTACTTTATATTCTTTTGTTTTTTGGCACATTCAGTTGCTGCCTGATTTGTATCTACTTCTGGTTTGATTTCCATTCTTGCTTGACACCGATATGCTTCTGCTAGACTAAGACGGGAAGTCATTTTAGATTTATTCTCCTCGTGTTTCAAAACTTTCACCATGTTTGGGTCTTGTGAGATCAGCAGGTATGAATGCAGTCCTACATTTGCAGATTTATACATGTAATCAATTTCAAGGAGGCCTACACCTCCTTCTGAACAATGGGGAATATATAATCTTGGTATGCACAGATTTTTATAACTCATTTGTTGAGCATGAAGCATCCTTCTTGTTTTCCAGTCTAATCTATCCAACACCTTTTGGGGCAAGTCAGTCACTCAAAAACTGTACATTAGGACAGGAAGAGTAAACTGGTTTATAGCTTGAACCTTGTTCCTAGATGTCACGGTTTTCAGGATTAATTGAAGTCTTCTAAAATATTCCTTACTGAGTTTTATTCACATTTGTCCATGTTTTATTGTTGATCCTTTATCAAGTCCCAAATATTGCTCACATTCTTTTATATCACATTCTTGTCCCAAACTGATGTTTTCTTGGTGGTGCAGCTTTCCTGCTTTAAAGGTTGCTTTTGCACATTTTTCAAGACCAAATGACATTATATCATCTGAGAAAGTTTTGACTACTTGCAGTTGTGCTTTCATTTCCTCATCTGATGAGCTATAGAGTTTTAAATCATCATCAAAGAGAAGATGAGAAGTATTTACACTTTGTTGCTTTCTGGGAGCCAAATTATAGCCATGACCTAATCTGTTAAGCAGACAGCCTAATGGGTTAAGGGCAAGGCAAAAGAGTAGCAGTGACAGGGAGTCACCCTGGACTATCCCCCTCTGGATTTTTATCCCTGGAATAATAATTTGTCCTTTATCATGGCTTAACTGCAAATTGGTTTGCCACTGTTTCATGGTCTCTGTGATGTAGTTTATCAGTGTAGGGTGTATTTAATACATTTTATCCATGAATGTGGGATACTGTCAAATGCTTTTTTGTAGTCTATCCACGCTATACTTAAATTCTTCCCCTTTTTACAGTTCTCCACTATGACTTTATTTAACAACAAATGCTCCTTTGTTCCATATGACTTTCTTTTATTACGCTTTTGTTCTATTGCCAAAATTGAGTTTTCTTCTCCATTACTATAAACTCTGTTGGCATCAATTCCAGTGTATAGTTTATACATCATCGGAAGGCAAGTTATTTTTTAGGGTAGCTTGCAGGTTCACTCTTATGTAGGAACATTATTTTTCCTGTTGTTAGCCAGGCTGCTGTCTGTTTGGGGTGCACATATAAATAGTTCTTACTCATGGCTAAATCTTCATGAAAAGATTTTAATACTTTTAGCCAGAAGTTACGTACTGCATCTGGGCCTGGAGTTTTCCAATTAGAAGCTTTTCTTAACTTTGATTCAATCTCTCTGGCCATTACTTCATCCAATTTCATATGCTGTACATTTGAACTTCATATTCTTTCTATTACTTCTTTTATCCATTTAGCATCTTTGTTATGTTCCACAGGATCTTCATAAATATTTCTCCAAAATGTATCTATTTCTTCTTTTTTGGTGGTCTTTCAATTCCTTTTACCTTCTTTCCCAATTCTCTATAAAACTTTTTTGAATCATCAATAAATTGCTTATTTTGTACTTTTCCTTTATATTTATCTGTGTATCTTCTAAGTTTTTCTGCTTGTGCTGATATTTTTACTTTATTATTTGCAATAGTACATGATAACTCCTGATCTGTTATAATACTGCACATTGCTTTTATCATGTCTATCTTCCTATTTGTGTTGATTTGTTCCATCTTCTATACTCTTCTAACAGTGACACTTCTTGTCTTAATTGCTTTATATTTGTAAAACCAGCAAAAAAAAAAGAGGTAAGGCTCCAGGCTGTACAAACGTTTATCATAAAACACAGGACACAAGCGCTTTCACCAAATAGGCTTCTTCAGGTGTACTAACATAAGGTACTTGCATCTCTATTTATACTAATTATTCAATTACTTCAATTAAAGTTTTTAAAGACATATTATACTTAAAATATAATATACAGAAAAACATAAAAACAGTGTAGTGTGTGTATGAAACACATATATAAAAAACACATTTAAAAATACATTTATAATATATACATAAAAATGATTTTATTTTTCAGTGTGGGCCTTAAGGGAATATGCTCATTTAAGCCATGTCCCTTTGTTGCCCTTAACCTGATAATCTACCTAGCCTCTAAAGCTTCAGTTTGTGTCTTAATATCTCCTCCTCTTATGTTTTCAAATATCCTTCCTATAACCCTGAATGAAAAAATATATTGCATACTAGTATCCTTAATATGCCTGGCAAGGGCATTAAACAAACTACCTTTCCTTATATGATACAAGTGTTCCCTAATCCTATCTCTAAAAAATCTATCAGTTTTGCCTACGTAGAACTTCCTACAAGTTCTACATGTGGCAAGATAAACTACATGTTGAGAGTCACATCTGGCATTAATAGTAAAAGTAAAGGTCTCACTGGTATCCGGATGCTGAAAATGTATGCAAGTATCAATAGAACTACAGAAATTGCACTTGCCACAGGGTCTAGTACCTTTAATAGTACTTGATGTAAACTGTTCCTTAGGATAACATAACTGTCTGCGTAATGATTTTTGATTCTTAAAAGTAAACTGTGGATATGCCCCTATGTATTTATTAATCTGCATATCAGAGGTTAAAATACTCCAATTTTTATTAATAATGTCAGTATAATACTTAATATTCCTAGAGTAGCTAAAACAAATTCTAAGGGGTTGTGGATTCTGGGCATGTTTCATACTCTTCTTATCTGCCTTATGTTTAGAAAAATAAGGCATAGCTTTGCTCTGTCTCAATTTCATTACTTTTGGGGTTTTATTGACCTTCTGCAGTCTATTTCTTTCGTTGATCTTAATATCTCTGTCCATCTGTATTAAATCAAGCAACTCTTTTCTTAGATAATGTTTTTCTAAACTGAGGGCACATTCTTTGTTCACCATTTCCTGTGGGCATCCTATAGAAAGTTCCAGAGCTTCTTCCTGTGCAACATTCTGTTCAGTTTCAGCCTGTGTCATCCATTGCTTTCTCTTATGGGAACTCACTGGCCTATCACTCCACAACATTGACTGTGTCAGAGTTGCCAAAGTTTCCTGTTCTTTCCCTTGATGTATAGCTCCAACTGAACCTTTGTACTGGTTTCTTGTAGGAGGCTCCAAAGTATCTCCATACACCAACTGATTATATGCTTCCTGCTCCACTGGTTTCTCCTTAATTTGGGTGTCCATTGCTCTGTCCTGTTGTATTGTTATCTGAGTTAAATTTTCTGCACTAAAGCCTTCACTTTGCAGGTAATTCACAACCTCATTTCCTATTTCTTTAACTTCTTCATTACTGATCCTCTTGTCTATTTTTCCTCTTTGTTTTCTTATTTTTTTGTATTGTAAAAGTTTACATATCCAGAAGTATTTGCCTGTATTTTCTCTTCAAATATCTCCTGTATTGCGCTTTTTGCATTGATTAGTTTTGCTTTCTCCTTTGCGCAAATATTGCACCATATTAAATCTCTTTTTCTTTCCCATGTTCATATTTCTTCTACAGATGTCTCCTGCTCCTCTTGTGTCTCCTTTCTTTGGGGACAAGTTGTTCCATCATGCTGTGATATGACCTGTGTTAGACTTTCTACACTGAATCCTTCAATTCACAAAGATTCCATAACTTCAGCTTCTATTTTTTAACTTACACTTGACTAATCTTCTGTTCTACATTCCCTCTTTATGATCTTATTTTTTTATTGTGAATTTTTTTAATATCTGGATGGCTTTGGATATATTTCTCTTAGAATAACTTTGGGGCTGCCTTTTTTGTGTTGATTAATTTAGCTTTCTCCTTTGCATAACTGTTGCACCATATCAGCCCTCTCATTCTTTCCCATATTTCTTTTTGTACCCTTCAAACGTCTCTAAATTTTGTTCTTTAAATTTTTGCACTTCCTCAGTTGCTTCTTTTTCCAAACGGCACAAAGTTCTATATAATGATTTTCATGTATCTATCATATTAATGAACACACATTTTTATTTGAAGCTGCTGACATTTTTTTCCTGTGGAAGTATTTTTCTTTCCTCTTATTTCTCTCTTAATCTTTTCATATATCTTTTGTCTAGCCAAGTAAGATAATCTGTGGGGAGTGGGGTAAAGAGCTTCTGGTGAGAGGAGGAAAAATGCCAACACAATTACCCCTGTAATGCAGCTAGGAGGAGTCCTTCCTGGAGGAAGCCTTGAAAAAAGGCTCTATGGGGCGGGAACTGCAGTACAGCCTTGAAAAAGGCTCCTAAGAGGTGCCCCCTGTAGTGGCCTCAGGGAGGGCTGTGGATACAATTGTCATGCGTGGATCATTGCTGGGCTCTGTGAGGTCATCCATAGGAACCTCTGGGGAGGCAATAAGCTTGTGAATCCAAGAGGTGTCCATAGCTGTGGGTACTCCTGTAGGTACCTAGACCAAGGTCCGAGGGCTTTGGTGATAAATGCAAAGCCAAGTAAGGTAGTCTGTGGGGACTCCTTCTCCTAGCTGCATTACAGTTGTAATCATGTTGGCATTTTTCCTCCTCTCACCAGGAGCTCTTTACCCCAGTCCCCACAGACTACCTTACTTGTCTTTGCATTTACAGTGTAACAGTATGCATGCTAGACATGTTTTTAAAAATGTAGCAAAAGGACAATGTCTGCGCTTATCCAGGCTAAACAATGAAGATGCACTTTTTGAAAAGGATGTTACACGCTTTAAACAAGAACTATTGAATAGGGGGTATAAAGAGAAAGAAATTGATGAAGCAGCTCACTTTACTAATAGGAACAGGAGAGGCAAAGGGAGACCCTATTTTTCACATAGAGTACCTGAGACTAAGGAGAGGAATATCAATCCAGTTAGGGAGTCTCTCCCTATGACCCTCTTCTATACTTCTGATGTAGCAGATATTATAAACGTGATCAGGAATAACTGGCTTATTTTACATTTAGACCAAGATATTCACTTTTTAGTGGGTGAAGAACCTAGATTTTGTTTTAAAAACAAAAAGTCTCTTAAGAGACAGTTATGCTACAAGAATGGTAAGAAGAATGAGTGGAATTAGGGTACACCATCAATGAGATGCTGTCGTGGATGCAATTTCTGTATATATGGAGACCCTTCAGTTGAATATGTCCATCCTGTTACAACTAAGAAATATTATTTCAGGGTAGTTGCCGATTGCAGCAGCAGAAACTTGGTCTATTTAGCCAAGTGTCAAGCCTGCGACTATTTTTACATAGGCAAAACCAATAGGTCTTTACTTGAAAGAATGAGGGAACATTTATATAATATGCATACGCATATCGAACATAGTGCACTGACAAAGCACTTTACTGAGCATGGGAAACAACATGTATTTGGTTTTAGAGTGATAGAAGTGATAGATCCCAATACTCGGGGTGGTGACTTTAGAAACTATACAGAGGAGCATGAATTATCTTGGATCATTAATATGCAGGCAGATAGGTTTCCTGCCATTAATGAGAGAACCTCTATATAGCCAGCTTTGAAAGCTAGAGGCCTCTTTAAATAATAAAAAATTGCTTCTTGATTGTTTTTATATTTGTTTTATTATAAATGTTCTCTTATTGGTTGATTGTGTTTATGAGATGAGATGGATTCCATATTTAAACTGTTTGATTTCTGTAATGAGTTGTCTGATGAAGCACATTTATTGTGTGAAAGCGCTTACCTTGTTATATTTATTTTATTAAACCTGAGTTTTATACAGAGCCAGTCGTGTCTTTAGTACCATTTTTGACTTCGGTTATCCTGTTTTTGTTATTTGGTACCATTTATTCTGAAGGATCTTTTTGTTTTTTCAGAAGTGCAAATATAGTTGAATTTGTAAATTTAGCACTGTAGAACCATGTGGAGACTTTTGGTAGATTAGCAGAGTAGAGGCAGGTAACCTAACTCTCTGGAGCTGTGCTGAGACAAATGCCAGCTCCCACAGCTGTGCTTTGGAAAGCAAGCAATGGAGAAAGGAAGATCTCGGTTGTTTTTTTTTTAAATGTAAAATCCAGAGTATAAGAGAGACAGGGCAAAAATATAAGGAAAATCAAGTACATTTCTTTAGTTTTGCAAAATGTACCTGATTTACCTTGTATTTCCTCTGCCCTCAGTACATATCTCTCGATCTTTCAGCTCAATAAATGTTGCAGAGCCTTAAATGGGGCGGGGGGGGGGGGCAAGGTTCCTATTGTAAATGTTCCTGTTATAAATGTAGAACGCTACTAGAATAACAGGAGTTATGCCATCGTGTATTGCGTTGTCATTATTTAGTAACTTCACTCTGCAGTGATTTGCCAGAAAACTAGACATTTTATAAGGGACAGACCTAAAGTATGAAGCAAAATTTTGGACACTTTAAGTTTAGACTGCCAACACATACTAATAGAAGAAAGTCCAGTTGCACTTCTGCGACTGGACTTTTTTATTGGTAAATACTTGATTTACAGCAGGCATGTTGGTTGGGCTGACCAATCAGCATGCACATTTTTGAATACTTACGAGCTATCATTGTATAATTAATAATGCTTTCTGGATTGGGTATTACAAGGAAATGATGAACATTCAGGGGTGGGAAGGTCTTCTGTCTGGGGTGTTGGGCCTCACATCATCCCCTAAGCAATCTGTTATTTTCCCATAATGCCCAAGCTGTTTGGCATTATTGTTTAAATATTATATAATAGTTTATCTTCACTAAGCATATAGCTAAAGTTTGTTTTAATTAGTCTATGAGGAACCAAGGCAGGTTTGTAGTAGTGAGTTAGTATTAGTTTAAGATATGTTTCTATTCACTATTACCCAGCACATAAATAAGTGCAACCAAATATTGTCCTGTGCTGTAGCATTCAAACCTGAGCCTTTATATTTAAACCTGCATAAAGAAACGACAATGAGTACTTGCCTACAACAAAATGGATGAGTCAGCCTTGTGAAACAATGCATCTCGTCATCATCTGCAACATACTTTTCAAAATTATAAACTTGGTTCCTGAGTAGTTATTAGGCATACATTCCAGGAGACCACTGAGAAGCCTAACACAATTTTCCAACTACCCTCAAGCACTGCTTGTTCAAGCAGCATGCATTGAGTAACACAGTGGGCAAATGGAGGCTGAGGGACTCAACCCCTGGACTACAGAAAACACCATGTTACAGCTCATGGTCTTAATCCTGTCTTCTAATTGCCAGACTTATAAATAATGCAGCTCCATACGTCAGCTGTTACCGGTTTAACCATCCAGGTATTAAATATCTCCTAGGCCTCTGTTATCTCATTTGAAGTTTCTTTTCATTAATTACCCCATTTCACCAATTCATTTTCTGTTACATCCCTAATCATCTGGAAATGACTACCAAGTGAACTAAAGCAATTGAACAAATTGTCTGCCTTTATCATCCAATTAAAAGAGGTCCTAAGAAGAAAGCTAAGTACTGCTAATATGGTGAGACAAGTTAGTCTGCAGCATTTACTTATCAACCACTCTTGTGTTTTCACATGACAATGACCACTTGGTATCTAGCTTTATAATGAATAGTTATAGTTAATGCAATATTTTTCTTTATTATTTTTTCATATTTTATATAATTGTTTAATGTATTTCTCTTATTATTTTATTTATTGCCTTTACTTACCTGATCTGGCTGTTTTTAACCTTATATTTTGAATTTTAATTGTTTTGTATTATTGTACTAGGTCAAAGAGTTTCTTGTAGTCCAGTCCACTCACATATAAAAGAAAGAAAGAAAGAAAAAAAGAAAGAAATATGCCTGCAAAATACAAAAGATTAAACATCATTTTTGCAGGGTGAAGTATTCCTTTATCCCAACATCTCCTACACATACATATGTAATAACTACATGGTCATACAACCACATAGAAACTAAATAAATTACAAAAGCATGAAAAACCATCACATACAGCTAAAATCTCACAGAAGAGCTGATATATGTTAAAATATTCTGGAAATGCTTGAAAATATGCCACAGTCTTATCGTCCTTAACTTTGTGCCATATTTCCCTAAAACTTTAAAAAGAAGTTATGTACTCACCATAACGTTCCATGTTTGTTGTCCAGTATCTCGCCTTCATTCTTGCTGGTTGGGTTCGGAGCCAAATCTCGGCCCTGACTGAGCTGTATACCAAAGCTCGAGAACTTCTACTGGTGCTTAGCGGCTGTTCCCTAGATCTTCTTTGAAGAAGAGAGCTCCCTATGATATGATTAATATACAGAAAGAGAAAATATATGAAATATATTGGTCATAAAGGTAAAAGGAAGGCAAGATGGGAATCAGACCATATTTGCCAATTGAAAAATTCCTCTAGATCCTCCAGGAGGGGGATGGCTGGGTGGGATGCAAGAATGAAGGTGAGATACTGGACAACAAACATGGAACATTATGGTGAGTACATAACTTCTTTATGTTATGTTGTCCTATCTCACCTTCATTCTTGTTGGTTAGGACAGAATCCCCAGCATCTTTCTCTTGGGTGGCTCAAGGGAATAAACTCTTCAGGACAGTGGAACCAAAGGATGCCTTGTTCCGGGAGGCCACATCTACTTTGTAATGAGAGATAAAGGTGTGAGGATTGACCCATGTAGAGGCAGCACAAATTGAATCCAATGGAAGTCTGGATTGAAAGGCAATGGGAGTAGACACCACTCTAGTTGAATGTCCTTTCACTTTCCTTGGCGGTTCTTGATTATGAGATTGATAACATATTTGATAGTCTCAGTAAGCCATTTGGACAAAGTAACTTTTGAGACTGCCTGGCCTTTTTTTGTTTCTGAATAGGACACAATCAATTGATCTGATTTTCTGAAATCTTTTGTCCTGTGTAAAAAAAAGCGCAGTTGTCTATGTACATCCAATTGATGAAGCTTATATTCTGCCTTGTTGCTATAATTAGGAAAAAACACAGGCAATTCTATAAATTGGTTTAAATTTGTTTCAGAACAGACTTTTGGTAAGAAGGAGGGATTTGTTCCGAGTGAAACTTTATCATTGTGGAAGATTAAATAGGGAGGATGGATGGATAAGGCCTGCAACTCTGAAACCCTCTTAGCTGAGGAAACTGCTGTTAGAAAGAGAGTTTTCCAGGATAAAAATTTTAAAGAACAAGAGGATGCTGGTTCGAAGAGAGGAAGAATCAACGCTGATAATACTAAATTTAGATCCCATGGGGGAGGAGGTTCTCTTACAGGAGGTCTTAACAGGAAAGTACCCCTGAGGAAGGCCTTGCGTAACTTGTGGACATTACATTGGATCCGAGTTCCCCCACATGATAATTAGATATAGCAGCTAGCTGAACTTGAATAGTGGCCGCCGCTGCTCCTTGATTAAACATTTCTGTCAGGAATTCCAAAATTGCAGGTATAGAGGCTGTAAAAGGATCGATGTGTTTTTTGTCCGCCCAACCAGGGAACCTCTTCCATTTGGTTGCGTAATGTTTCCTAGTTGTCTTTTTGTGCAAGGAGACCAAAATGTGGAGTACTGCAAGGGATAATTCTGGAAGCCTGGCTAAGATTGGAAGTGGAGAAACCAAGCTGTCAGCTTGAGGTTCTGAAGGGTGGGATGGAGCATTCCTGACTGATGCATCAGAAGATCCGGCACTGAGTCCAGGTTCCATGGGTCCTCCTGAAGGTGGGGTCAAAGAAAAGGAAACCAAATCTGACAAGGTCAGTATGGAGCAATGAGGATTAACCTGCGACTCAACAACATGGCTTTCTGAATAACTTTTGGAATCAAGGGAAACAGGGGAAAAGCATAAAGAAGTCCTGGGGGCCAATCGTGGACAAGTGCATTCCTCTGTGACTCTCCTGGAGGGGAAATGAGGGCAAAGTAATTGCTGCATTTGGCACTGGTTGTTGATGTACCATACCACCAACATATTGTCTGTCTGAATTGCAATAGTCCCAGTAGGAAGAGAGATCTGAAATGCTTGCAACACCAGAAGTACCAACCTCATCTCTTCTCATCCTATCTGGGAAGCGTCCCTGGTTACTGTAGCGACAGGTTGGGGAAGTACAAATGGTCTGCCCATTGTTACCTGAGTGGACTGGATCCACCAAAGCAGATACTTCTTGCAGGAGTCTGTAATGAGAATCTCATGAGACATGGGTAACTCCTGTATGGAGAACAAATATGTGACCAGCAAACCGTGGAGACCAAAATAAAAATTATTAAAGTGTATTAAACAGACCAGTTTTGGCTTGTATATAGCACGAAGCCTTTATCAATGTGAAAAAAACATAAAAAATACACCCCATTTATAGTGTGTCATCAATCCAAAGACCAATCACAGATGTTCATTTAACCCAGGTGCTAAAAGCCCTCCTAGTTTAATTATCCATTTTTTCTCCTTAACATTGAGCAATTCATGCCACCCAGTTTTATTTTGTTACAAGCCAATGATTTTATCTATAATTGTAAATTGGAAGCATGCTGTCTTATGAGTTAAAGTGTGTTTATAAAGAGCGTTAGTGTCACGCTGGTTCCTAATTTCACTCATATGCTCAGAAATTCTATGTCTCACCACCCTGGATGTTTGTCCAACATAAAAGGCTGAACATTGACACATTGCTAAATAAACAACCCATTCCGAACTACAATTGGCGAAAAAAGGAATCTCAAATACTATGCTAGTATTCTTACTACTAAAGTACATGGTTTTTAGCATTCTACAACAATGCCTACAGTGCCCACATGGGTGACTCCCCTTAACAAACCCCCCCTTCAATGGTATTTTGTTTTTTCTCCCTAGGTATAGGATAACTATGTTTATAGTGGTTGAAATATGATGCTGAATTTCTCCCATTTCTATATGAGAAACAGCACCTATCCCCAAGGAACTCTGATAATCTATTTTCTGCCATAAGAATATTCCAATTCCGACAGACACTATCAATAAGTGCCCCTGTGTTCCGCCCATATGTTGTCACAAGCCTAAGTTTTGCTGTGGTGTCAGAATCCTTCTGTTTATATTGCAGGAGTTCATCCCTGTTCATCTCATTAACCACATTCAGTGCTTGTGTAATGTGTCCTGTTGGATAACCCCTTTCCTTAAACCTGTTAGTTAGGTCATCTCGGAAATGCAAATATGAATCTTTGGCTGAGCATATACGTTTTACCCTCATATACTGTGATTTAGGGATATTTTTGCATATTTATTTTTATTTATTTATTTATTTATTTAACATTTGTTGACCGGGAATGTCCGACTAGGTTCCACAGAGCCTGTTTTCAGCGGAGGCCCTGGGAGAAATATATATATATATATATATATGAGGAGGATGATAACTGGAGGCATGGAACAGAGAGTTATACCATTGCTGTCCCTTTAATCTGTAAAAGGCATGCCTCACGATAGAAAAACACATTCTTAGTTAATACATGCTCAGCCAAACCAAGGAGAAGAGTAATAAAACCTGGTCGGTACAGTTCTGACCTATATAGCCAGTATTCAAGGGCTTCACCAACACTCAGTCTTCCTCCTCCGCCTTTATTGGAAATCACTGTTATCTAAATAAAAAGATTATGATGTCGTACCCAAATGTTTCCCTTCTATAAAAATACCATCTCAGATCTCCCCTGAAGATAGACCACAAGCCTACTGGGACTAACCTAGTAAATAAAATTAATTAATGACATGATAACTTGAAATAGGTACGTACAAGACAGAAAACCACTTTGTATGAAATTTGGAAGAAGTACATAGAGAGTAGATCAAGGCATCTAGGTACAATACCATCTTGTCAGCTGTAAAGAGCTTTTTTTGGTATGCCCTACCCAGTATCCTGCCCTATTCATAATTTGCATGTCAAATGCACACTTCTGGATTAGCATCTTTGAAATCCTCCAACAACTGTTATATATCTAAATAATCAGGGAAAGAGATAACACAACATATTTATTTATTTATTAACTTACTTATCTGTTTGCCTTTATTTAGCTGGAAAGTCAGATTGGACAGATGCCTTTTCAGCAGAGGCCTACAAAACTAAGCATGAATTAGCAACAAAATATACAATTTACTGTTTGTGCTGGTCTAATAAGCTTTTGCTTAAGTAAAAGGTCTGCGTACCAAAATCAGAATATCTATATTCCACTGCTTGCCAGCATCATTCATATAAAGCAGAAGATAGGAATGTACTGGCACCGCCCCACACACACACACAAAAAAAGATTTTACAACTGAAATTTAATTGAAAATAATGCTTTACTGCATTTAGAAATAAAAGAAATATCAGGTTTTGGAAACCTGATGAGGGTGGGGGTATCATCATTATGGATAATAAAGATTATATTACTGGCATTCATTATCTACTGACTGACGAGTCTAACTACAGTTGATGAAATAACTACAATATATAAATGTGCTAGTAATGTTTTATGACATTTGTTGGCAGATAACAGTATTACACCTGAGTTGTATTCATTTGACATGTTCCCTAGCTAAAAGTTTGCATCATTTTTGGTATTCCAAAAACACGTAGAAGTTCAGGTCAGCTGTTAGTGCATCCAGTTCTTACCCTGAACCTTCGGGAATAAATGTTAATAGTGTACCAAAAAATATTACTGATAAAGTGAATGCATGAGATGGTTGTCATTTTTAGAGACTGTTGGAAATAAATGTGAGTGCGCCTAAATGCAGATCTTCCAGTGTTTATTGTGATTTAAAAGCTTGTTTTTTTCCCATATTGTACTTATTTGACTGCCTGCACTTTTAAAAAGCTGTTTTTTGTTTAAATAATTTGTTTAACTGTTGTAGGCTACACACTAAAGTGCGAAAGCCTTTTCTGATCGTTTGTAGTCGTTTAAAGCTGTTTTAAGTGTATTTTTTACTGTTTTTGCCTTATCTTTTCAAAAAACAAAAAAAAACAAAAATATTCCTTGTTTTCCACCTTTCTAAGCTAGTATAGTCCAGTTTTCAGGCTAGTGCTGAATTCAAGGCTGTGATACTAGTTTCTGAGTTGCCCATACCTTACTTGGATAGAAGGAAGTTTCTCTGTTCACCTGTGAGAGAGGGGAGCTTTGAGCAACCTATCTATCCCTGGAAGAGTGGTTTCAGCCCAGAAGTTAGTAGTTTATTGGTCATTTTGAGCTAATTTCTATCTCTTTCATTTTCCTACTATAAAAACCATGTTTGCACGGTTTTGCACACCGGGCAGTGCCGGTTAGCTACGGTTAAATTATTCCCGGCTCCACTAAGTCTCCTATTCAGTTTTTCCCTTGAAACTAGTCTAACTCTCAACCTAAGCACTCAAAAAGCATCTTACAGCCCAGCACTTGCTCAGACCTAATATCAAGCACTAATATACCCTGACACTGATTGCCCAGCATTCACCCCTCACAAACCAAGTGACTAAGCAGCTCACCCTACTATTCAGGTATGACCGAAGGGTAACTTCAGGGGCACTCTCCAGTCCAGCTGGTGAATCTGGGTATCCTGAGGCAATGTTACAACTGCCTCATGTACACAGACAACCCTCTTCTCCTACCACAGAGCACTAAATATGCGAGAGATGCAATTATACAGCCAAACTGGAAGCTAAGCTGTCTCCACTCAAGACTGGAACAGACAGTCAAGAGGAGAAGGTTAACATTTGCACCACAACTCCAGCCGCACACAGACCTACTAAAACAGCACTGGCAAAAAATACACATAAATACACAAAATCATACTCGGAGGCTCTAAATAAAAACCTGCAAAAGCATCTGAGACCTCCAAAGCAGACACCCAAACAACCTGCACTTCCCGTCACAAACCAGACAACACATAAAACACAAAATCAGTGTGCTGCACAATCACAGCCCGTAAGGTGAAATAACATACCTAACACACTAGTAATAGGTTACTCTAGAGTCAGGCACACTGACGTCCCACTCACTAGGCTGGATAAGCAGAAGGTTACTGTTAGCTGCCTGTCAGGAGCCAGAATCCGCCACATAACACAAGCACTCAGGTCACTCCAGAACAAGTACAAATATGACTCTGTCATTGTTCATGTTGGTGTGAATGAACTGAGACGTACCTCCCTGGACTACATGAAAAGAGACATGGAAGAGCTCTCTGATTATGTAGCCCAGGCTGATATGACCCTGACCCTGAGTAGTATCCTGCCCTCACCAAAAATGATACCTCAGTATAAAGAAAAAATAATCAATTTCAACAATTGGCTAAGCTTCTGATGTCATTCAAATGGAGATCCAGTGTCTGTCAGCCTGGGACAACATGCTCAACAAGCCGCGTTGCTTCACAAGAGATGGCTTGCACCTGTCACCCCTAGGCTTTCGAATACTGGCCAAGGCTCTTGCTGCCCCCATAGTGCCTTTTTTATGCAAGGCTCAAAAGTCAAACCCACCTCCGTAAACAGCACAATTAACAAAAAACTGAGGGTTATGCTACTCAACACCAAGAGTTTAAAATCTCAAAATGCATGTGCACGAAGCACTCCTCAGTATGCAGAACGTCGACATCTGTGCAGTAACTGAAACCTGGTTCAAGGCTCCACAGAGCACCCTAGCACTACTGGGCTACAAGTAATACCACACGTTTTGGCCACAGAACACGGACCGAAACACAAAAGGAGGGGGTGTATCCATATTCATCAAGGATACCTCACTGTGTGTGAGGTATTAACTGGAAATTGTCCACTTTTATTAAGCATCTGTTGGGTTTTTTGTTTCTGATAACTTGTTGCAGTTAAACTCTTTTTTCTAGAGGCTCCTTTAGCTGTTGAAAACTTTCATTTAAAGGCTCACTGCTGCTTTTCAGCTGTGAGAAACATTTCCGCAGTTTGTTTCTAAGTAGTGGGGATATTTGTAGCATTTCCATATTCAGGCTTGTATTTGGGCCTAGTGTTTGTGGAGGCTGTGTGTCTGAGCACATATGCAGGGACATCTTGGTTTAGCCAAAGCCATCAGGCATTTCAGTCAGAGAGAATTGTTTGAGGTCATTGGCTGACTGAGGTCACCTGGACTATAGCTTAGACTAAGCACCTCATTGGTTCTTTTGAGATTTCTTTCTTCAAAGCTGTCTCAGGTTTTAACTTTCTGTTACCTAAGAAGTTCAGTTGTGAGTGTTCTGCCATTTCACACTGAGCTAATCGAAGGAAGGACACTGAGCAAACTCGGAGCTATAATATATAACATTAAGTATCCTGTTTTTTGTTTATTTTGTTCTTTATTTCTTTGTTATTTATAGCACTTTGTGTACTGTGTATTTTTCTCGCTAGTTTCACTGTGTGTGAGGTATTAACTGGAAATTGTCCACTTTTATTAAGCATCTGTTGGGTTGTTTGTTTCTGATAACTTGTTGCAGTTAAACTCTTTTTTTCTAGAGGCTCCTTTAGCTGTTGAAAACTTTCATTTAAAGGCTCACTGCTGCTTTTCAGCTGTGAGAAACATTTCTGGAGTTTGTTTCTAAGTAGTGGGGATATTTGTAGCATTTCCATATTCAGGCTTGTATTTGGGCCTAGTGTTTGGGGAGGCTGTGTGTCTGAGCACATATTCAGGGACATCTTGGTTGGTGGCTTTGCAGTTGCCGGCCCCTAGTGTAAATTTGATCTTGGACCCACCTCCCAGTCTAGTGTCATTACCTCATTCTACTCAGTACAGGGAGAACATTTGAGAAGGCCAATCAGCTTAGTTTCTGCTACTCCTTTCTCTCTTTCCACTACAAAAAAAAAAAAAAAAAAAAACTTTTTCTAAGCTTGTTTCCTGCCTTTCCTGTGGGTAGTCTAGCCTGGATATAGATTTGCTGTGTCCAGGACTATTTGTAGGCTTCTAGGGCCCAAGCCTTTCTGTGTTGGAGGGAAGCCTTCTAGCTTAATTTTGTTTCTTAGAACTAGCCAGTTTTTTGTTTCAGCACTTGTTCAGAACTTATTGTAAGCACTAAATAAGCTACAAATTACTACTGCACTCAACTTTCCTCACTGTCTAGAGGAAAACAGTTTCTAGTACTTAACAAATAAGCACCTATCCAGGCATGTCTAAGGGTCAGCCCCCGGTGTTTTCTCCTGTCTACCTGATGAACCTGGGCATCTTGGGGCAATGCA
This sequence comes from Protopterus annectens, assembly GCF_019279795.1. NCBI lineage: Eukaryota > Metazoa > Chordata > Ceratodontiformes > Protopteridae > Protopterus > Protopterus annectens. Next base: position 1,401,509,157 of record NC_056737.1, read on the forward strand.
GTAATTGCCTCATGTACACAGACAACCCTCTCCTCCTACCACCCAACACTACAACCTGTGAGAGATGCACTTATATAGCCAAACTGGAAGCAAAGCTCTCTTCACCCAAGACTGGACTAGACAGTCAAGAGGAGAAGGTAAACACTTGCACCATACCACACTCAGCACATAGTCCCTCAAAACCTACACCACCAAAACACACACATAGAAACACAAAACACACACCTACATTCACGGAGGCTCTCAGTAAAAACCTGCCTAAGCAACAGGGACCTCCAAAGCAGAAACACAAGCAATCTCCACCCCAACACAACCCAACTGACACATAGCCCACAAACTCAGTGTGCCACTCAACCACAGCCCATAAGGCATAACAATGTACCCAACACTCTAGTCATAGGTGACTCTATAGTCAGGCACACTGATGTTCCACTCACCAGGTTAAACAAGGAGAAAGTTACTGTCAGCTGCCTGTCGAGTGCCAGGATCCGCCACATAATGCATGCACTCAGGTCACTCCACAACAAGTACAAATATGACTCTGTCATTGTCCATGTTGGTGTGAATGACCTGAGGCGTACCTCCTTGGACTACATGAAAAGGGACATGGAGGAGCTGTCCGATCTTGTAGCCCAGGCAGGTATGACCCTAGCCCTGAGTAGCATCCTGCCATCACCCAGAATGATACCACAGTACAAGGACAAAATGATTGCCTTCAACAATTGGCTAAGCTTCTGGTGTCATTCTAAGGGGATCCAGTATCTGTCTGCCCGGGATGACATGATCGACAAGCCATGATGCTTTGCCAGAGATGTCCTGCACCTGTCACCCCTGGGATTCCGGATACTGGCTAGGGCTCTAGCCACCCCTATAGTGCCTTTTTTAGGCAAGGTTCAAATGACAAATTCACCACCCTAACAGGTACAGGCAAGAAGAATCTGAGGGTATTGCTACAATATGCTAGAAGTCTAAACCTTAAAATGCACTCTCTCAAGGCACTCCTTAAAATGGAGAACATCGACATCTGTGCAGTGACAGAGACCTGGTTCAAGGCTCCAGAGAGTACCCCTGCATTACCATGCTATAATTCATACCACACCTTTCGGTCACCTAACCTGGACCGAAACACTAAAGGCGGAGGCGTGTCCATATTCATTAAGGATATCCACACCTCCAGGCTAGTTGCTCAGCATAATGCATCCGAGATTATCCAAGTGCAACTAACTCTGGGCAAGACCACAATCCAAATTGTAGCTTGCTACAGATCCCCCACCATGCCCCAGGATTCCCACTCCTCATTTCTTAATACACTGGAAAATATTAGGGTACAACCTAACACCCTAATAATGGGCAATTTCAACTACCCTACCATTAACTGGTAAAACTACTCATGTACCAACTCTTGTGCTTAATGTTTTCTGGAATTCATAAATTCCAATGCCATGGATCAACTTATCACCCCCCCACAGGGGCAGCAATATCCTAGACCTGGTTATTACCAACATGGGCAACCGGTGCTCCACACCAGAGGTCAATTCCTCGTTGGTCAGATCCGACCATAAGCTAATCACCCTAGACATCCACATCCCTCCCCCACCCCCCACCCCCATTAGGGAAACCACAGTAAAAAATTTCTCCAAAGCCAACTTCATGCTTCTTAAGACAGAAGTGGCAAACTTCACGACACCCATGCTGACGGACAATAGAGGTATGACTGCTGAATCCTACACAAATGCACTTTATAAGCACTTACATGAGTGCATGAATCATACAATCCCTAACAGAACCAAGATGCTATCCTCCAAAAAAGGAAGCCAATCTGGTGGTCCCCTGCCATAAACAAACTCTACAACAGAAGAAAGAAACTGTTGCAAAAAAGAGTAAAATCCCATGATTGGAGAAACTCCCTGGTCAGCTTCAGTAAGAAGCTGAGATCCCTCATAAAATCCTCCAAAGCTAGTTATGAAAACAAAATCGCCACTGACTCTAAAGACAACCACAAAGCATTCTATAGCTATGTCAAGAATCTCAATGGCAACACTCAGATCTGCTCTGAGTTACAGCACAATGGCACTAAATATACAGAACCAATGGATATTGCCAACATCCTGGCAGATAGGTTCAGTGCTAACTTTATCCCTCTGTCATCCCCTAAAGGGCCCATCTCTATACCAGAAGAATGCAAAGTTCCTGTAATCACGGCTGCATTGGTAAAAAACACACTATCCAAAGCCAAGAACACAGCACCCATGGGACCTGACGACATCCCAGGCTGCGTTCTACATGAACTACAGAACAAACTGGCACCCCACCTAAGTACCATGTTCAATCATAGCCTTACCTCAGGCTATGTGCCTACTGAATGGCGCACAGTGACAGTTATCCCATTCCACAAAGGGGGAGCCACCACAGACCCTGGAAACTACCGCCCCATTAGCCTAATGAGCCTGGTCTGCAAGGCTATGGAGCGTATCATCATGGAACTTATAAACAACGACATTGGTAATCTCCAAACTCAGGACCCACCCAGTTCGGGTTTGTAAAAGGCAGATCATGTCTCCTAAATCTGATAGACTTCTTTGAAGCAGTCACCAAAGCCGTAGATGAGGGTAAGGTGGTTCACACAGCCTATCTAGATCTCCCCAAGGCTTTTGACACCATCCCCCACTCTGGAATTATAGATAAACTCACTAAACTAGGTATAAATACCTATGTCACAAGATGGATTGCCAACTGGCTCACTGACAGAACCCACACTGTGAAAGTAGCAGACTCCAAATCCAGCTTCAGACCAGTGACAAGTGGAGTACAACAGGGTTCAGTCCTGGGTCCTCTCCTGTTTGGTATCTACATCTCTGAAGTACAGGCCAACACAGAAGTTCTTTGGCTAATGAAGTTCGCAGATGACTGCAAACTAGGAGCCATAATCAAAACTCCAAAAGATGTGGACATCCTACAAAAGGGCCTTGCTGAGACAGATGCCTGGTGTCAAAGCTATGGCCTCAAGCTCAATGCCAAAAAGTGCATTGTCATTCCTTTTGGTAAAAACTCAGTACCCATGAACTACCACATAGTTGGTAGTCTACTTAACACCGAAAGTGTGATAAGAAACCTTGGGACACAGGTGGACAGTAGTCTCTCCTTTGATAATCACATCACCACAGTAGTCAGGAAATCCTTCTATGTGGCACACCTCATCACAAAAGGTTTCTCATCCAGGAAAAAAGAGGTCATTGTTCCCCTCTACTTGTCACTCATTAGACCCATTATAGAGTACAATGCTCCTTTTGGTATGTACCTCACAAGACATCTACAACAACTGGAAAGGCCACAGAAATACCTCACAAAGAGGATTACTGGCCTCAAAGAGATGCCCTATGCAGACCGTCTCAAAAAACTGCAGCTTTACTCCATTGCATATCACCTACTCAGAGGCAATCTCTGCCTAACACACAAAGCTATGTCAAACCCAGAGCTTTTAGACATGCTCCACTTAAAGAAATCCCAATCCCTACAAGCTACACGCTCTAGGGACATAAACCTCGTCACCACAATAAACAGAACATGCTGGAGGGATAGATTCCTGTCCCAGAGACTTCCCATACTCTGGAACAACTACCTATCTATATCAAACAAAGCTCCTCATTAGCACTGTTCAAGAAAAATCTTGATGAGTGGATGGGAGATAGGAAATTCACCCCGGGGATCACTTCTCTGACTCTGCTCGACAGTGGCACAGGAAAATAATTTTCTTGGGTGGCGAAAGCCAGGGTACCTTTGGCTATGCTTATATAGGCCCTAGGGCCAATAGCCTAGTACCTACCTATGAACCTATGAACCTACACCTCCAGGTTAGTGGTGCAGCATGATACCTCTCTGAGATCATCCATGTGCAACTAACATCAGGCAAATCTGCAATGCAAATTGTGGCCTGCTACAAATCACCCTCCATGACCCAGGACCACCACTCCACCTTTCTGCAGACACTGGAAAACATGAAGGTCCTACCAAACACCCTGATATTGGGCGATTTCAGTTACCCTACCATTCACTGGGAAAACTACTTGAGCACAAATTCCCAGGCCCAGCGCATTCTAGAATTCATCAACTCAAACGCCCTGGATCAGCTGGTAAACTCCCCTACCAGAGGTGCAAACATATTGGACCTGGTCATCACCAACATGGGCGACAGGTGTTCCACACCAGAGATCAACCCATCACTGCTTAGATCAGACCATAAACTAATCAGTCTGGATGTCCACACCCCACCACCACCCCCAACTAAGGAAACCACAGTAAAAAACTTTTCTAAAGCAAACTTCACCTTACTTAAGACAGAGGTGGTAAGTTTCACAGCCCCCACGCTAAAGGATAATGCTGCCCAAGATGCAGAAACCTTTACAAATGCACTCTATGAGCACCTACAAGGATGGATGGATTGTGCCATCCCTAGCAAAACCAAGACTCACTCCTCTAAGAGAAGGAAACCAGTTTGGTGGACCCGTGCAATAAACAGGCTATACAATAGAAGGAGGAAACTAGTTCAGAAAAAAAGCAAATCCCAAGAAGGAAAGACATCCCTGATCAGTATCAGTAAGAAACTGAGGTCCCTCATGAAATCATCCAAGGCTAACTTCGAAAGAAAAATAGCCAAGGATTCAAAAGATAACCACAAAGCCTTCTTTAGCTATGAAAAGAATCTAAGTGGCAACTTGCAGATATGCACTGACCTAGTGCAAAATAGCACAAACTATACCGAACCTACTGATATTGCCAACATCCTGGCAGACAGATTCAGTGCAAACTTCACCCCCCTCTCACCTCCAAAAGGGCCCACAACAATACCGGAAAAGTGTAGTGTCCCAAAAATCACAGATGCACAGGTGAAAACAGCCCTTTCAAAAGCCAAAAACACAACATGAATGGGACCAGATGGTGTCCCAGGCTGCATCTTGCATGAACTCCAGAACTAACTAACCTCCCCACCTAAACACGCTGTTCAACCTCAGCCTCTCCACAGGCTACATGCCCACAGAATGGCGCACAGCAACGGTTATTCCTCTCCACAAAGGAGGGGCCACAACTGACCCTGGTAACTATCATCCCATAAGCCTGACTAGCCTGGTCTGCAAGGCTATGGAACGCATCATCAGGGAACTCATTAACAAAGACATTGGGAACCTCCAAACACTTGACCCAACCCAGTTTGGCTTTAAGGGCAGATCATGCCTACTAAACCTGGTTGACTTCTTCGAGACAGACACCAAGACCATAGATGAGGGAAAAGTGGTTCACACAGCCTACCTTGACCTCGCCAAGGCTTTCAACACCATTCCCCACTCGGGTATTACAGAAAAACTCACCAGCCTGAACTTAAACCCCTATGTCATGAGATGGGTTGCCAACTGGCTTACAGACAGAACTCACACGGTAAGAATAGCGGACTCCAGGTCCGACTCTAAACCAGTCACAAGTGGTGTCCCGCAAGGCTCAGTCCTGGGACCCCTACTGTTCGGCATATACTTCTCAGAAGTACAGGCAAACACAGGAGGACTATAGCTAACCAAGTTCGCCGATGACTGCAAACTGGGTGCCATAATTGACTCTCCAGCTGACACGGACATCCTCCAAAAGGGCCTTACTGAGACAGATACCTGGTGTCAAAGTCATGGCCTCAAGCTAAATGCCAAAAAATGCATAGTCATCCCGTTTGGGAAAAACAAAACACCCATGAATTATCACATAGGTGGCAGCCCCTTAATACAGAAGAGGTAATAAGAGATCTGGGGACCCAGGTAGATAGTAATCTCTCCTTTGACAATCATATTGCCAAAGTAGTTAGGAAATCCTTCTATGTGGCCCATCTAATTACTAAAGGGTTCACATCTAGAAATAAAGAGGTTACAGTGCCCCTCTACTCGTCACTCATTAGACCCATCATAGAGTACAATGCCCCATTTGGGATGTACCTCACAAGGCACGTCCAACAGCTAGAAAGGCCACAAAAGTACCTCACCAAGAGGATTACTGGTCTCAAACATATGTCCTATGCAGCCCGACTGAAAAAACTCTGGCTGTACTCAGTGGCATATCGCTTACTCAGAGGTGATCTCTGCCTGACATATAAAGCCATGTCCAACTCAGAATTGATGGACATGCTCCACCTGAAGAAATCCAAGTCACTGTGAGCCACGCGCTCTAGTGAGCTAAACCTCACCACAACAATAAATAGAACATGCTGGAAGGATAGATTCCTGTCACAGAGACTCCCCATGCTTTGGAACAAAATTCCAAATTACATCAGACAGAGCCCTTCACTAACACTCTTCAAGAGAAACCTTGACGAGTGGATGGGTAACAGAAAATACACCCCTGGGATCACTTCATTGGCTCTGTTTGACAGAGGATCAGTTAATTAATCAATGGGGCGGCGAAAGCCGACACATTCTGGCTAGGCTTATAAATGCCCTCGGGCAGATAGCCTAGTACCTACCTATGAACCTATATTCATGATACATTTTTGCATATTACTTTTGATGTACAATCCTTATATACTCGCATTCCCCAAAATACAAATCGGGAATATGTAAGGGGATATTTCCTAATTTCAACACACTAATCATCAGTACCATCTACATTATTACATATTGTGAAGAATAACTTTTTAATTTTTAAGGATAACCATTTTCATCAAATATCTGGTACATTTAGGGGTACAGTTATGGCATTGGCTTTTGTTAGTTAGTACTAGCACATTGGGAAACCAGTACACTCTATAAGTTAGATCATTTCAAGCACTCTAGAGTCTGCATGCATTTTATTGACAATTTATTCTTTATATGGAGTCATAATGCAAGTAATTTGAAATTATTTATAGAAGACTTGAATAAAAGCTCTGATTTTTATCCTTTATTTTTAATGTTTCAAATGATATTATACATTTTAGATGCCAATGTAAACACTAATAGGAGTCTTGGGTGTTTTTACATTTACAGTAGCAGATGCATGTAAATAATTATCTGCAAGAACAGTGTTAAAGGGCAAATTATCTGGGCTTCAAAACTGAGATTTAATGAAAATAAGTTTTCTCTGGAAGTCTTAAAGGTGAAAACAATGGTTGTGGGCAGAGGTTACAGTAATGAGTTAGTTGATATTCTAATTAATGAACATTTTCAAGAGAGGCAATGAAAACATGCCTCCATTTTTAAGTACTAACACAGTTGACGGCAAATCTATACCAAGTGCTAAATGAACTAATTCCATGTGCCTGAAGTTTACCTTGGACAGTGAAAGAATCAGAGTTACAGTAAATAACAACTGGAGAATTCTCAAAGATAACAATATATTGTATAAAATTTTTGGATTCAAATTTTATTTTATTCATGAATTAACATGCAATCTAAAAATGTGATTAGAATATCAATTAGACAGGTATGTTCGGGTTTAACAAAATATTTTCTGTTTTGGATTGTGTTAAGCCAGTTACACAAGCTGATGATAATGATGCTCTTCTAGATTATAAATAACTTATTTAACCTTGCCATTAAATGCTGGAAACCATCCAGGGTTACATGATTGTATCAGCATCAAAAGTGCCTTAAAACTGAGGTAGCGTGTGACTCATTTATAAAAACAAGTGATTGCTGATGATCGCTAGAAATGTTGTTGGAATTTAGTTCTGGAAGACGTTTCATTGTAATTAGAGAAGAATAGGCTCAACTCTTTTATAATAAAGGAATATTGGTTTTAAGCTTGTCTGGATTTTGCTTGTGTCTTTTGTTTTATTGTTATAGATTTATACAAGTTTAGTTGCAAGCTTCTTTTATATTTTTTATGAACAATGCATAACTGTTTTGTGGAGTTCTCTTGTTTTCTCTATTCTCCTGCAGATGCAGGCATTTTTTTCTCTGTCCTTCATTACTACCAGCCTGGCCCCTGTGCCCCATCTGTGCTGGATCTACCAGCTAACACCTTCCCGCCTGTACTTATCTGGTATTACCAAGGCTGGTCATGAATCCTTACCATTCCAGGGGCTCAGCACTTCAAAACATCCATCTGGGGTGTTCTTTGTATGACCTACTAAATGTTGCTCTTATAAAATAAGAAACTTATTAGAAAATAGATTTTGCATTGTCCTGCATTTTATGATGAATATGATTTCTGAAACTCGCATGACTGTTATTGTTTAGTGACCTCGGTCCTCAATTATTTTTCCAGAAAACTATAAATTTTATGAGGAACATATAAAAATATGAGGTAAAAATCCAGACATTCTGCAAAATTCTAGACAGTTGAGATGTATGATTTAATGCCTTTGGATGGAGTGTTACTACTATGCATCCCTGGGAAGTTGTATTCTTCTTGGATCTTACTTGGCAGCTCTCAGAAACAAATAAGCACTTAAAGAAAAATTGCCCACTAATAAAATATAGTGTTTACAATATATACAGTGCATACAGTATACAATAAATGTCTTTACTATTTGCCTAAGTGCTACCTGCAAAGTTTATCTTTTAATGTAGGTTAGTAAGATTCATTAATCAGCTTAAAAGGTAAAGAATTTAGAACCAAAACGTTTCTACATAAAACTGAAAAACAGTTTTCTTTAAAAGGAAAAAGTGATGCTCATCAGACTTAGACAAATGCATGCATTTCAGGATCTGTTTTCAAATATATGGCTAAAGGAGATATTGAAATGAGTATTCAGCATGGTAAAGGAGAGCTATGACATCCTATATGCAAATTTAAATTGATCTGCTAATTTGTACACATTAGTTCCTGTATGTTTCTGCAACGTTAACTATTGCTCAAACTGAGATTGTTGCAATGTCCTCTCTCTCGCTCTCTCTCTCTCTTGGCCATTAATCAAGGAGCCTGAATCCTCACCACTGACCCTGGAGAGGGACATGCACTTGGAACAAAAATAGATACACACAGTATTTTCTGATGCAGCTCTCTGCATCAAGCACAATTTCCCTTAAGAGTACATAGGCAACATACTGCGTCTGCGGTCTGGATTTCTCTTTCTGTCTCCCTCGACGTCCTAAGTAAGACTATCCACTGGCACAGCTATAGAGTTGATTCCTCAGCCGAGTGTCCAAACCAAGTCCTCCAGCACCCTCTCTGTGAAGCCAGTGCTTCATGTTCCTGCTCCCAGCAGATGACACATTCACACTCTTTGAGATTTGATTTGCACACACACACACACACACACACACACACACACACACACACACACACACACACACACCTGGGAAAGGCTGGCAAAGATTTGCTAGCTATCCCCTCTTCTGCCCAGACTATAAGGTAGTTACTGCCAGCAGACACTCCAAGCCATCTACTATAAGGCTCTTACAATGGTACCAAATTATACTGAGTGAATTTAATATTAATACAAATGGTAGTGTTTTGACAATAGCAATAAGACTTTCAAGAGTGGACACAGAGTCACCAAATAGATATGAGTACTCTCAAAGGTTAAAATATTCTCTAAAGGACCAGCCATAATGAAAAGTTTAAATATATTTAATAATAAGTAATAAAAGAACATGAAAATACTAAATGTCTATTTACAATAAACACCAGAGTTTCAATCACAGGAAATATTAAAATAATACAGATGAACAGATTCATTCAGATACAGAAAAACAGTACTTAAATAATCTCACTATATTTTCCTGACTGATCTAAAGAATTACTATTCCCTGGTCAATTACTAGAGCAAGGCAAGATGAAGTAGGTGAGGTTATCCTTCTTTGTCAGGTTCCAAAAACAGAATGCAACGAGACTTCAGTCTCATTTTATATTAAAACATCATTTTTTTGTCCTGGATTACAGAACACATCTGGTCACCTGGTTTCTGATTCCCATACTACCCCATTGAAGAAACTGAACCAGAATTTAGCACATACATGTTACCATATACAAAGACAGAGCTATGCTGAGATGTATTATAGCATCTGGAAGTTATAAATCCATAAAATGCTTCCACTTTTCCTACAGGAGCTAATAAAACATTCTCTGGCAGGACATTAAATCTCTGGCTGCAGTCAGAACTGTGAGATACAATCTTTATGGCCTAAATTAAATAATTTAATTTCTTACTATTTTTCAAAGTTAGATGGACTGAGAGTAACCTCTTGTCTTCCAGTATCCTCTAATAAAACATATACACTTAGTCAGTTACAATACAGTCAGGACCCACTGTTGATACATTTTAACATAAGCAGCTTTACAAATACATTTTCAACACAAGCGTCTGTACAAATCAGTTTGATATACACATGACATACAATTCTTTACAAAATTCCAGCTAGCTGTGTTGGAATATGTTACACATCCACTGCCCTACTTTTCCTGACATAGCTGGCAATACCTCACATCATCACAATTGTTATTAAAATGGCTGGCACTTGGATGACTATTAAAGAGCATTTCATGTTATTTTTGAAATATTGCTCTTTTTTATTCTTGAGGATAACCAATCCCAGACTTAATGCTTGTTATTAGACTTGGATAACAGCTGTGTAAGTCCATAACTGTGTTGTTAAAGGACACCTTCACCTGGATGTCAAGGTTTTCTTTCCAAAAAAGCAACTCTTCTTCCCTTTAAATCAGTACCAAATGTTTCACAAACAGAGAAAGCATAATTTAAAAATATTACATTTGTTTTATACTTCAGCATGTTTTTGTTTACCTTTTAGAGAAATTTTATCTTTTATTTCCATTATTTGTCTCATCATCTGTTATATCATTCAGGCAAGGATGATAAGTCAGCAAGCAAAAGAGAGTAGTATTGCTGAAATTGAATTCATCCTCAAGTCTTGGTGAGTACCTTCATGAAGTGGACCTTGTTTTTTTACAAAATCTCACCAAGATGACACTGATATATAGACTGCATTTATACAGCATATATCATGGACACAGGATAAAAAATTGCACAATCTTGGTAGGTGCACTGGCGCCAGGACTGTAAAAAATGATAGTGTAGAATCCTCAAGACATGGAAACATTCTAACAATGGGGTTAGGCCAGGTCCAGAAGAAGGATGCCCCCCTCCCCCCCCCTTGTTGTAGAAGGAAGTAACAGTCCACAAAAATCACAAAAACTGATAGGCCAAAGAAGAGCCATAAAGATGACAGAGTGGATTATTAAGGATAAGAAAGAAATGATGTATTGCTACTATTATGCAAAAAGCCCAGAATTTCCAGACAGAAGATATACAAGAAGATTGAGAGAGAAATTAGAGGAAAGAAGAAATACTTCCAGAAGAAAAACTGTCAGAAGCTTCAAATAAAAATTTGTGTTTATTAATACAACAGATTTATGAAAAACATTATATAGACCAAGAAGTCTTGGTTCATTTGGAAAAAGAAGCAACTGAGGAAGTGCAAAAATATAAAGAACAAAATCTAGAGACTTTTGAAAGGTATAAAAAATATGAACATGGGAAACAAAGAGAGGTTTGAGCTGGTACAATATTTATGCAAAGGAGAAAGCCAAACTAATCAATGCAAAAAAGGCAGCCCCAAAGATATTTGAAGAGAAATACAGGAAAAGGCATCCAGATATGGAAAATGTTGCAATAAAAAATAAGATCATAAAGAGGGAATGTAGAACATAAGATTAGATAAGTAGAAGTTAAAAAAAAACTTTTTAGAATAGAATAGAACAAAAGTGTAATAAAAGAAAGTGTTATGGAACAAAGGATCATTTGATGTTAAATAAAGTCATAATGAAGAACTGTAAAAAGGGGAAGACTCTAAGTATGGTATGGCTAGACTATAAAAAAGCATTTGACAGTGTCCCATATTCATGGATAAAAGAGTACTCAAAAATCTATAAGATACAACCTACACTGATCGATTACATTACAGCGACCATAAAACAGTGGCAAACCACTCTGCAGTTAAGCCATGATAAAGGACAAATTATTATTCCAGGGATAAAAATTCAAAGGGGGATATTCCAGGGTGACTCTCTTTCACCACTGCTCTTTTATCTTGCCCTTAACCCATTAAGCTGTCTAATTAACATATTAGGTCATGGCTATAATTTGGCTCCCAGAAAACAACAGTGTAAAGACTTATCGTCTTTTTGTAGATGATTTAAAACTGTGTAGTTCATCAGATGAGGAACAGAAAGCACAACTGCAAGTGGTCAAAACTTTCTCAGATGATATAAGAATGTCATTTGACCTTGATAAATGTGCAAAAGCAACCTTTAAAGCAGAAAAGTTGCATCACCAAGAAAACATCAGTTTGGGACAAGAATGTGATATAAAAGAACTTGAGCAAAAGGGAGTCTATAAATATGTGTATACATATTTGGAAATTGATGAAAGATCAACAATAAAACATGAACAAATGCAAGTACAACTCAGTAAGGAATATTTTAGAAGGCTTACATTAATATGTGGGAATATAAATTAAACCAGAAGTAGATAAAAAATCAGGTAGCAACTGAATGTGCCAAAAAACAAAAGAAAGAATATAAGGTGAAGAGTCAGATGAGAAGGCAAGAAATGTGGAAAATCCATAAATATAGTTACAAGTATAGGAAACTCTTGGAACAACCTCATGTTGATCAGGATCGAATGCAGGAATGGTTAAAGAAAGGTGAATTTAAACCAAAAGACGAAAGGTTAATATTGGCGGCCCAAGATAGTGGACATACGTACATATTGGTTTACAAAGTCCATTGAACATGTGGGAAAAACAGACAAATGTAGGTTTTGTAAGACAGAAATCAAAACAGTTGCACATTTTGTTGCTGGTTGTGACATACTAATGGCAGAAGGACTGCACACTGAGAGGCATAATAATGTAGCAAGACTGTTGCTTTGGGGATTGAGCAAACATAATGCTGAAGCAGCTGAAAACACTGGAAACATGAGCCACAAAGCATCATAGAAAAGGATGAACTTTATATACATGGGATCATCCATTACCAACAGTTCAAAAAATAGAGGTGAGAAAACCAGATATAGTAGTCCATGAAAAGAGGACAAATGTAGCATTGATTATTGAAATCGCTATACCCAGTGACTACAGTGTCCTATGTACAGAGCAACACAGAGTCATAAAGTACCAGGATTTCCAAGCAGAAATGAGGGTAATGTGGAAGAAAGATACCCAGACAGTTCCAGTAGTAGCAGGAGCAATGGTTCTTATAAAAAATAATTTACAATCGTATATGTTAGCGGTCAAGTGGTGTTCGAAAGACATGCGTCTATGGGCATGCCTTCGTTGAAGGTTTGGTGTCAAGCTGGCACCTCAGCACCATAAAAATCTACTGCCAATCATTAGCGTACCAGAGTTCCGCTGTGGTGACCCCTAACCGGGAAAAGCCGAAAGAAGAAAAACAACTAAGATATGTTACCGATACATGTACCTCTGTACGAATTGTAGAAGCAGTCATTACTAGGCACATTGCAGGTGCTGCGAAGAGCACTTCTGGCTAACATCAAAGACTGAAGCAATACTAATTTTGTGAACTTTAATTATACCTTGACTTAGGGATAGGGTCCATTCCTGTCATGGTATTAGAAACCCAAAAGACTTGGAGAAATTTAAAAAAGCAAGGAGAGGCAGATGCACAAGACATGTACTACCACAGGAAAACAAAGTAATTAGGTTAAGTCATTGACTCTAGCTATGCAGTCAATAAAAAACTCTTAATTCTCTTTACTTAAATGCTGCTTATAAGTTACAGATAATCAGCATCACACATCAGATAAAAATGTACCATAACAGATGTTGTTCAAACAGATTACTGTCAATAGCCTAAGCTATATGGGACATGTCCTGCCAAGGAATGGACATCCAGCCAGCTTCCAAAGCTTCCATGCACTCATGTGACCATTAGAGCTTAAGGGTGGGCTGGTAAAAGAAAAAATAGACATAAAGCCTGGTTATAAATACAGGGCATATTCATAAACATGGTGCTCAACTGTGTAATGCTAATTTGTGGTAGAATCCACATATTGGACCCCTACACAATTCATAAACACCTAGTAACAATGGCCTACTAGTCACTAAGCAGCACAGATTATGTAAGCCCAAAATGTACTGTGGATATTCAAATATGGGCATGCAGGTTGGTGTATGATTCATAAAAACCAAAACACCCAGGTGTGAACCTCCATCAATGTCATGTCATACAGAGACAAAGCGTGAACTAACTGCACCTACCTACAAGACAACACCACTAATTCTGTCACAAAACCCAATGTGCTGTTCAGCCAAATGTGACTGAACAACAACATCTGCAGATATTTACAGTAGAAGCTGTGGAAAGTTAATGAAACATAGTGCAGTACTGGAGTCATTCACTGCAGGTGTACTGCTCATAACAGCAATGTGCCTGTACCACACTCTGCTGTCCTACAGGCATGATGTGGCTGAGTTCCAGGCAATAAGACCTGCATTAGCACCAAATTCCCTTATATGCATATTACATAAATGTCCACGATTCCCTGGTCACTGCAAAAGAGGCAAACACATTTATGAATAGCACTTGTCCATGACCACAGAGCAAGGAGTGTCCATTTTGTGATGTTACCTTTATTTCAGAGGAGTCCATGCTCAGTATAATGCTGCTGAATGTTTCAAACCAAACACATTACTGGAGCTGGGATGGCCTATGGCCTATGGTACTTTCACTTTGCATATGCACAACTACACAGAGTTCTTATTTCTAAGAAAAATAGTCAACTTACTTAGTTTACTTTACTGGCCTTTGTCTGGGTTGTTTTCTAAACAATTAATTGGCACAGATATCTAGTTTGTACATCACCAATAAAAAGAGCCATATACAAGAGATATCTATTGGCCTGCATTCCCTGTCTCTCTGCAAGCCTTAAATTGAATGAAAAATAAGGCTGATGTATTCAATGAAAATTGCATTTTAATGCTTCTTTAAGTAAGTGGACAACTCTCCAGAACATTTACTTTTTTTACTGAGTTCCGTACACAGAATCTGCGAATCTGATCTAGCATTAACTGTCTGACTTTGCTAACTGCTTAGTAAAGCCATGTGTGTACAATAACAGCACAGCATACCTCATAAAGGCTCGTAATGACTGTAATCATTCTGCCATTAGTGTTTGGCAAACTGTTGTATCCAAGAGCTGAAATAACACTGTTGAACCTGACTGAACCTGTTGAACCTTTTCTGATTGAAAACAGAGTTATATATTTTAAAATGTTCTCTGTCACCTAAAGAGCACAAAATCATACTTAAGAGATGTTTTGATGAAGATGTAAGTATTTTATTATGTCAGTAATGGCTAAACCACTGCTCAGCCTACAGAAAATTATGTGATAGGGCTTCTTTATAATGCAGCACATTTAGTCTCAGGTGCCTTCATCCACTAACATCAGGGACACTAAAGACTTTTCATTCCAGATTTCCCTAATCACTTTCCAAACTATTACTCTCTGAGCACTGTTCATGCTGTAGTACAGTCTAGGTATTTGGTCAACTTGTAAACTTGAGTGAAGACATTAATGGCTCCTTCAGGGTCAGCATCCTCAATCTTCTTTGCCTCGGTGTCAAGAGAGTCATCAGCAATGAGAATATTGCTCTCAACCTCTCCTGGACTTATTCCTGTCTCAACATCTGTGGTCAATGTTTTGGTGTCAGCCTTTGTTCCCATGGGTTTGAGACCAAGTATTCTGTCCCCAGACTCAATTTTTTAGTATGCTATACTGGGTCATGATGTCAACCACAACACTGACAATCTTTCTGGATTCTGGGGTAGGGTAGCTCCTGGCATCCTTAGCTTCCAACCTGGTTCTTTCAGACTCTGCATCAAAGTTGTCTTCAACCAATCTCAGCTGCTCAACATTGGTGGCTTCTATGTTAGTGATGGGGTTGTGACAGATTCTGATGCCTATGATGCAGATACGTCTGCATGCACCTCTTCCTGAAGTGATATAGTCCATGGCTCACCTGAAAACTTCTAGTGATGCCTCTGTTTGCCTTCCCTCCTGAGCCAAAGCAGGTCCTAAACCTGCAGACTTCCTTTCTCCTTGGACTCTTCATCGAAGGACCAAAGGTAAGGCAACAAGCAAGATGAAGCAACTAGATTCCCTTGTGGTATCCCCCCATCTTGGATGTGGATAATAACCACAGGAATGATTCCCTTACTTTGTCTCTATGACCTCAAATTTGGGTATTTCTTTGAGCATATCAGGATCAAAGTGAAGTAGCAACAGGATACATCCTCTGAGTGAGAGCTCATCCTAACTGAGGTCTAGCTGTCACACAGGTCATCTACTTGGGTGGTTCTACTGCAGATAGAATAAGCAAACTGGTAATTAACATTATTTGGAAGAACTTGTATATGGTAGGTCTGATTCCTAAATATCCAAATGAGGTTCTTCACCCTCTTAAGGACTGTTCCAGCTGATTCTGGAATCTGGTTGTAGACCATCTTGGTTTCTACTGCACTTGAGTAGGCTTCAAAACCTTGTGCCAAGGTCATTCATATGCCTGACTGAAGAATCACATTCTTTGGACAGACTATGGAAGCAGTAGTTTTCATTCTCCACCTTCTCTCTGATGGGGTTAAATTATCTTATTACAATTCTGAGATTCCAGAGAAATTTGCCAAGACTCTGGAAGAGTTGCCAGATTTGGGTAGGCAAGACTAAACTTCAAGTCCAACTGCCAGCTTGTAGTGCAGTTGCACATCAGTTGCGCATCAAACCATCCATCTCCCCCATAGTGTGGTGGATGGCATTCATAGGATGTCAGGCATTGCTGCCATACTTGTCTTCACCTGACAGACTTTGTTGAAAACTCTGAAGCCCAGCTGATAAATGTCTTTTTGCTCCTTGGAGAATCTGTAAAAGCTGAATAGAAATACAGGAAACTCTAAAGCTGGAGTTAAATTCCAGTCTCCACAGTGCTTGCTTTGCAGGACAGATCACAGCCCATGCCAACTTCGGCCCAGCACCACTAGGGGCAACTTGTGAAGCTCTCAAAAATGCAACAGGAGGCTGAAGTACTTTTCTTAATGGGTATTCCTTTAAATGACATGGTTCTCAGCAGAACAATCAGGGGGTTTGGTGACCCTTTTTATAAAGTGCAGTTCAAAATCCCTGAGAAATTGCCTGACTGCTTCACTCTGGAGGCAGACAGGTATCATCTGTCCCTTCATCTGCTAGTGTGGGAGGTCATCATGCATTGAGGATGGAAAAGATATGCATGTCAAGAGGCAATTCCATTCCTTTTTTGTCCTCTCTCAATCAATAATGTCTCCCTTTCCCAATGTTTCATCCTGCCAATAACGTGGCATAAACAGAGGTACCAGTCAAGAGGTTCTGCAAGAACAGAAAGGAAATGGATTTTACTCAAAGTTGTTTTTGCACGCCCACAAATAATTAAAGCCTCGGGTGCATACTTGATCTAAGCAACCTAAATAAACATACTGTCAGAAAAGCCAATTTGAATGATCTTGGTGATGATCATCCATTCCTGTCTGCCCAAAGAAAATTGCTTGTGTTCTCTGGACCTCTAAAAGGCATACCTGTAAATCAATACAGCAAATGAGTCTAGGAGGATCCTTCACATATGCTTAGAAGCTAGGGATTTTTTAGTTCCCAGCACTGTTGTATGGTCTCATCACAGTCTTCAAAGTATTAACTATGTGCATGTCCAAAGTCATAGCAGCTCTCTGCCTCCAAGGGTCCAGTGTGTTTTCTTACCTGGAAGATGGACTCCTAGCAGCTCCATGCATGCAGGGCCTCATTGCCTCCAGGGATTTATTTGCATTCTTTTTCATGACATGGGCATGGCAGTTAACACTGCAATCACAGATATTGCTGGCTCAAAGCATAACACTGAGAGGCTAGATTCCGATCACATGACTTGCTACACTTAACTTTCATTGGAAAAGATTCTTCTCATCAAATCTGTTGTTCTGAGGATAATCAGCAATGATCTGACTAAGTCTGTCTTTGCCTTCGAGCTCTGGGCCTGATAGTTTCAATAATCTTCATGGTTCCCCATGACAGACTTTTGATGAGGGTTCTTCAGTTGATCCTCAAAAGTCCAGTGAATTTAACTGTTATATCCTAGATATTCCTACAAGGATTTTGAAGAAATGCATGGACCATCTTCACTGCTAGACTGTTGAGTCCAAACAGTCTCTAGGAAGACTCTTTCAAACCCTGATACCCATGGCAATGATAATCACAGATGCCTCTGCACTGTGGTGGGGCCATTATGCAGAACAAACAGTCAAAAGCACCTGGTCAGACCAACAGGCCACTTTGTAATTTAGGATTCAAAAATGAGGGGCAGCTTTCTTACCTTGTAGGTGTATCAGGATTCCATACTCACAGGTACAGCTAATATCCACTTTAGCAACAGAGCAGTAGTCTAGTATCTAAACAAAGAGAGAGTCATCAAAGGGTAGAAGGATTGCAGGAGTTAGTGGGACATAGACAAGATGGGCCAGGCTAGGAAAGAATGCTGGTTGGGTAACAAAAAAACTAAGAAAGTAGATGCAGTAGCAAAAAACAAGGCATCAGAGGCACTCCACCAGCTTCCAGAAAGTGAGTCAGTAGATGGCACAAAGAAACTATATCAGGTTTTAGGGTAAAGATAAAAAGATAAAGAAGATAGTCAGACAGCCTTCATAATGGATGCCAACAACAACCTGCTCACCAGTCCACCAAACATCAAAGTTAGATGGAAGGAGTACTTCCAGCAGCTTCTGAATGAAGAAAACCCAACAGAAGCTGTACTGCCCCAGACACAACCTACAATGAGAGGAGGATCCCATCACACAGAAGAAGTAAGAACAACACAAAGAAAAATTAACCCAAGGAAATCAGCAGGCTCAGATGAGGTCACAGCAGAGATGATTAAGATGTCAGGTGAGATAGGGGAGAAATGGTCCCTGAGGGTATTCATAACAGTGTGGTGAGAAAGGCATGTACCAAATCACTGGAGAATAAGCATACTAGTGCTAGTGTTCAAGAACAAAGGTGATATTCACAACTGTGGGCAGTACAGAGGTATCAAACTCCTGTCATATTGCATGAAAATTCTGGAAATGGTGATTGATATATGAATATAGAGAGCAGCAGAAAGTAAGATGGGAGATGACCAATTTGGATTCAGATCAGGATTCGGAACAATTGACCCAATCTTTGCAATGAGACAGATACTTGCGAAGACACTAGAAATGAGGAAAGAGTCCAACTGAGCATTCTTAGACTGGGAAAAAGCATATGACAAGGTCCCAAGAAAGCTGATTTGGGCAGTCCTGCTGTGGTAGGAAAGTCCAAGAAACGTTGTTAGAATTAGTGCAAGCTATCTACGAGGACCCAATGAATCAACTAGAAACAATGTTTGGTCTCACAGAGGAGTTTCCAGTGTGACTGGGTGCACATCAGGGCTTAATTTTGAGCCTACTGCTGTTCATACTGCCAATGGACTACATTAACAAATAGGTAGGAGAGGACAGATCAACAAAATTGCTGTATGCAGACAATGTGGCATTAGAGGCAGAATCTGAGCAAGAACTTAGCAAAGGATAGGGGAATGGAATGCAAACTGAAGGCACATGGGATGAAACTGAGTACACATAAGACAGTTGTAATGGCAGCCAATGCAGGAAATCAGAAGAAGTTGAGAATTGAGGCAGATGGGAAAATAGTGGAACAGGTTAACAGCTCAAAGTATCTGGGAGGGGTGGTTGAGGAGCAAGGAAGTCTGAATGGGGAGGTCAAACCTAAAATCAGCAGGGCTGCAGATAAATGGCAGATAGTGTCAAGTGTAGTGTATGACAGAAGAATGCCAAAGAAGCTGAAAAGTAACATGTACAAAACAGTGGTGTTACTAATACTACTGTATGGTACAGAAACCTGGGCAGTAAAGGCAGAGCAGCTGAGGAATCTAGAGGTGATGAAGATGAAGTGCCTAGGATGGGTGGGAGGGTGCACACTGTGGTACAGATGAAGAAATGAGAACATAACATCAGAAGCCAAAGTAGCTCCAATTGAAGAAAATATCAAAAAGAACAGATTATGGAGGTTCAGGTACATGTGCAGAAATGCAGAAGTCAATCTGGTGAAGAAGGTTTCGGACAAACATGAAGAAGGCAAGAGGAAATGAGGGCATCCAGCATAGAGGTGGATAGATTTTGTGAGAAAACAGGACACTTAGGCATGACTGTCAAAAAAGGTGGGAGAGTGGCATTGAACTGAGAGAGATGGCAAGAGCTGACACAACACCCCGATCCCACGTAGAAAAACAAAATGGGAAAAAGGAGTTGATGATGATGACGACTCTGAAGAAAAAATACATTTTTTTAGATGAGTAGACAATAGAACACAGTTCACTAAGAAGAAAACATGAGATTTAAAATCTATTTCAGAATCCCAAGGAGGTTTTGTTAGGCTCTGTATACACAAAAGCAAAAAAAGCATTTTCAGCTGTTGCTTTTGCCACTATTATAGATTCATTTTTTTTAAATTTACATTTGTTTACTGGGAAATTCCGACTGGACGTATGTCCTTTTTCAGTGGATGCCCGGGGAGAAAAGCTCCACATCATGTACATGATAAATAGAGATACAAAGTTGCAGCAATAGTAAACAACATTACAGGTTGTTGGCTTTAATACAATAACAAGATATTGATTATCAACAGTATATACAGTAAATGTTGCAAGTTAAGATAGTTTCTTGTTTATAATACTAGTAACAAAGTTGTCAGACAAGATTTTAAAGTAAGTAAAGACAACTAGCTAATTCTGACTGTGGTTAGTAGTGGCGGTAGTATAGCTGGGTTAAGAGTCTAAGTTGGGGGGAAGGTAAGGGGCACTTACAGGTTACATCACATCACATCAATACACTGCAGCAATCATTATAATTGTCTTTCAAGCTGTATCGCTTAGCTAACAGTGATACCTGTGACACATGTCTGGGGGTAAAACTGTACATACTTTGAAATATAGCTTGTAGATGCCCTAAGGTGCAAGCATATACCAAAACCATTCTAGTCCTTAGGCACTGATATTTGGGAAAACTGTGACATGAATGGCTAGGCTTAAAAAGGCTCTAGGGCCATTAGCCTATTAACCTCCCATGACCTTTTGATCCTGTGAATAGAGGATATGCAAACACTGTCATGCCTTGAAAAAAAAACAATAATTTTTATAGATACACCTTAATATGTGTTGAATTTAAGACCTGTTTTATGTGTGTGTGTGTGTGTGTGTGTGTGTGTGTGTGTGTGTGTGTGTGTGTGTGTGTGTGTGTGTGTGTGCGTGTGTGTGCGTGTGTGTGTGTTTGTGTGTGTGTTGATTTAAACTTTGGGAGAAACATTAGTACTTTATTAGATGAAAAATGAAGTCAGACATGATCAAGATGTTAGGTAAGTTAGGGGAGAAATGGTTCATAGCAGTGTGGAAAGAAAGGTGTAATCCACCTAACTGTAGAATAAGCATTTTAGTGCCACAGTACCAGAACAAAAGGAACACTCACAACTGTGAGCAGTAGAAGGGTATCAAAATCCCTTCACACTGCATGAAAGTAAGAACCTGTAAAACATGCAAATTGCCACCAAAAAGAACTTTTCATTAAAAAATGAAACAACTTTGCCTTATGTAATTTACGTAAAGTTAATTAGAATTTAAAAGTATATGAAAAATCATCAAATGTGTTGAAAAATCATGTGCTCTTAACTGAACAGCAATTAAAAAAGAAAATAAAAAATATCTAGAACATTTAAAAACGTTTAGCTTAGATGGCTTCATTTTTAAAACACATGGAGATGTGGTCATTTAAACCCATTGTTTAGCCTTTAAAATGCAATTTCCACAATTACTCTTTGTATTCCAATCTTGTCTTCCATACTCCTTCCATTCCAGTGTCATGGGGCCAAATTCAGTAACACCTGTACTAAGTGTACACTAAGTGCACACAATCTGTTGTCAAGAACACCCCCAACCAGATTTGTTCTGCTTTCTAGTCACTCAGAAAGATTACGCTAAGTGTACATGTAGTCTACACTTTGTGGTAACCTTTATGAATCCCCATCAGTAACTAAAGCTGCAAGAATATCAATAGGAAAACTAAAATTAGGAGAAAGAAGGTGTGAGTTACGCTTGTGTTGTCTGTTCAGTCAGAACAGTGTACATTTAGTGTAAGCATTAATGAATCCCAGACCTTTGTCCATAATGAAGAACAAAAAAAATCTCTTAAAAATTGCACAATATTTTACGTTTTGGTTTAGAAGTTATTTGGGACATTTTGCAGGCAGTCTAATGTTTATAGACAGCAGGCATGATTTTAAAATCAATGTTTATAAAGTATAACCAAACAATCCATTTATTCTGTACTGACAAGGTCAGAAAAAGATCAGAACAGGGTATGTCAACAGCTAATGGGATTTGGTATTATTGGCCTGAAGGCACCCATAAAGACTTAAAAAGCAAAATGCAAAATGTCATGGACATTCAGAAGCTAAAACACTGGTTCTTCAGGAGTCATTAGTATATATATTGCATAGGCCTCTAATACAGGAGTTTTAAGGTATTACATAGTGAAGACTGTAGCTTTGCTGGGTCTTGCAATTTATATAAAGAAACTCATGGTTATCAGGTTGGTTTCCAGGGTTCAAGTCTACTCAATAAGAAAATGCATCAACTGGATAGCAAAAGGCATGCTGGTTAAAGAACTGAGGAAGTGGAGACACTATATTTGAAAGCTGTATAAGTACCATAAATATTTGTCTTAGCAGCGAAAAAAAATTGGTATTTGCTTAACCTCTTAAGAGATATATGGATATAATGTTGTGCCTCAGACTGACATGTAAGTCAATTTACATACTGCAATGGGCTATCAAACATGTTTTCATGCATAATAATCTGTGGTGGCCAGTCCAGTGTATAGTGTTAGAGCTTTAAGGATTTTTGGTTAATTCCTGTTAGATATGCATGTCACCCGATCTTCTCTGCAGTACTTAGTCACAGCACTGACTGCAATCTAAAAAATGCCTTTAAAGTGTACATATCAACACTGCAAAGCCATATCCACTGAAAGAATAACCAACAAAATCACTACATTGGGAGTACCTAATAATGTGCAAAATATGCACTACTTTCATCAAAAACAATAAAAGCAAATACAAAGGTGCTTTTTCCAGGAGGGAAGCCCTATGCAACCCCAAAGGGATTTTACCCCACCCCCTAGTTAAATATACTAACTCTTTTGCCTCATAGCTGTGGAGAAATGGCAAAAAAAAGGAAAGTGGATTTCTTTTCCCAGTTTTCAGCATTCAGTGGAGAAAACTGTATAGCTAAAGTGCACCCACAAGTTAGAAAATAAACACACTCTCTACTTCATCAAACCCAAACCCTCCAGTCTAACACATCTGCCTGGGCCACATATACCCAGCATCACTTCTTTGTAAATAGCTTTGGTAATGATAACATTTGCTGTAAACTACATTCATAGTATGCAGTCTAAGAAAATAGTTTAATGGAACTGGTTGTGAGGAAACTGCATGACCATTCTTAAATGTATGGGTTTTCTAAGTTATAAGAACTTAAATCGTATAAAAAGGACATTTATTGGCTAGCACCAAGAGCCTTGTGCAAGGTAAATGGGCAGGCCATTAGGGCTGCTAAGGGGCCATCTGAATAGCTACAGATCTGTTGTGGATATTTCTTGGGCATAATTACTGCACACTTCATTAGCATGAAGCCACTGGGTGAGTGTGCTGGACATACCACTGAGGACATACCACTGGTAATATATAACAATATTGTGAACATCTGACAGTTCTGATAAACAGAATATGCTTAGATGTAACTTAGTAGTAATTGGTAAGACAATGTTTTTAAAAACAACAATTGCAACAATGTAGAAAAAAAGGAAAAATATCGTTATATTAATTTATTTTAAAAAAATATAAAATATAAAATGAGGTATGTTGAGAGAGCATGCATGGTAAAGAAAAAAATGTCAGGAATTGGGTGATGCAGATGCAGAGCTAAAAAAAAATGTTAGAGATGGACAGAAGGGATAGAATTATTGTCTGATATGGTTACCGTATGAAATTTCAGGCGTTTTCAGGTTACAGGAGCAGAGGTGTTGTTGTGTTGTTGTTGTAGGTGCTTAGCTGTAGTAGTAGTAAGGAGGTGGTAGTGAGGTAGCTATTGTTATTCCTTGTAGGTAGTTTGATTATTTGATGAAAGAATCAAAAAAATTCAGGATTTGTTAAAAATTTTTAACTTCTTTTTAGCTTGTTGTGAAACTCTTGTGCTCCTGGGCAGGAGTAAGATTCATCTAGGTGTTTGAGCATTTGAGTGTAGTGAGGGTAGAATAAGCAGAATTAGCTAGTTCAGTAGTTTGAGGTTAGGAGTGTTTTTAGGGTTTGAGTTTGAATAGGGAAGGAATATGAGAGAGAATGGAATGAGATGAGATGGAAGGTTAGAAATTTGGGAAAATTTTTAAATTTTTTTGCTTATTTATTATAGCAGGTTTCAAATTTTTAAAAAAAATGAAGAAGAGCTAAGAGAGAAGCAGAAAAGAAAGTATGGTAGTCCTGAGTAGTCTGGTAGGAGTAGTAGCTATGGCCTTCCTGGTAAAGTCAGTAAGGTTTTTTTTAAGTCTGTGTACTTTCTTATGTTTGATTTGTGTGTTCTTGGATGGTGTTGATAGGGTTGTGGTGGGGATGGAGAGTGTGGTGTGAAGGTGACGTTTGTTGTGGGTGGGATAGAGTGATGGTTGATGGTGTGTTTTTGTGAAAATGGTTTTTGTTGGTAAAGAACATCGTTTTTGTTTTCCCAAGATTTTAGTACGTTTTTTTTCAGTAATTTAGTTTTTTGATCAGTAAAGGCGTTTTGTAGTTGTTTGATTGGTAGGTTATGAAGAGAGTATAGGCATATAAGGGTGGAGAGATCATCTCATTTTGCATATAAGGGTGGATTTTTCATCATGGAGTACAGTATGCAGATGTTTTTTTTTGAAAATGGTGGGACAAAGTGATAAGTATAGAGAAGCCAGTTCATTCAGGAGTTTCTGATGGGAGATGGTGTCAAAGGCTTTTGACATGCCTAAGAAGATGCAAGAGACGTAAAGGCCAGAATTTCTAAGGTGGTTAATAAAATTTGAGAAAATGACAAGTGCAGCAGTGTTGCTGTGCTTGGGCCTAAAGACATGCTGAGAAGGTGATAGGAGGCTGTTGTCTAGTAAGTATTGAAGTAACTGAGTGTGGATACATTTTTCTAGTATTTTTGCACAAGGGGAAAGTATGACAATTTGTCTGTAATTGTTGAGTTCTGTGGATGAGAGACCTTTATGAAGAGGTACGATGTGTGAAATTTTCCATAGTTTAGGGATGCATTGTTCTTTGATGGACCTATTAATTAGAATAGAGATGGGATAAGCAATGACACTGGAAACTAGTTTGAGGAATTCATTTGGGAGTTGGTCTGCGGCCATGGATGAGGGTTTAAGTTTGGACAGTAGTTTTTTAATAGTATTTGTTGGTACGGGTTTCAAGGAGAAAGAGTTTGGATCATCTTTGGTCTGTATAGGAATGGTGAGTGAGTTGTTGGACTTGTTTTGTACAAGGGATAGGATGGCATTGATAAAGAACGAGTTAAACTGGGATGCTAGAGTATCGGTGGTATTATTGGTAGTGGGGGTGGGAGTTGATTTTTTTCCTGGTTATAGGAGATTATTGATGGATTGCCACAACTTGTGAGGACTGTTGTAGTGTGTATTTTGCATAGTTGTATAGTAAGCTTTTTTGTCATTTCTGATGTGTTTTTTGGCTTGGTTAAGTAGTTGTCAGTAGCTGAAAAGAGTACTTCAGTTAGTTCATTATTTCAATTAGTATATGAGTCTACATTTCATTAAGTCTAAATGGGGCAAAGCTTCAACCAGATTAAATAAACCATATGAAGCTTTAACCTCATGCAAACAATATATAAAAAAAAACTTTTTTTTCAGAAGGCACACCCACACAGGGCCACACAACCCCCCTTGTCTCGGTGTACTTATACATAGTAATTCCAAAGTTGTACGACTATGGAGAAAAATGAAAAGACCAAACATTTGGAACCACTGCTGACACAAATTGCTTTGTCAGTGATTCCGTAATTCCATATGCAGAACAATGATCAATGAGCTGCTAATCAGGGAAATTTACTTAATAAGTGGAAAACACACCCAGTTTACTATCAGCTAATAGTAGGGAAACCTAATTCCAACAGCTAACAGGCTGGGAAGGATGCGATGATGACTGCCAGGTTGGACTAGACAGTTAAGGCCACTGATCAATTTGAAGATGTATGGGAACACAGAGCCAAGAGTATATTTTATTCTTATGGGATGTTCGGAAGAGCTGTGGGTAAGTATGTGGTGGTGCAGCAGTTAGCGTTGTCGCCTCACAGCAAGAGGTTATCCCGTTTGATTCTCGGCTGGAGCACCTTCTGTGTGGAGTCTGCATGTCCTCCCCTTAGTCGAGTGACATTAAAGACATGCAGGAAGGTGCGTGCGTGAATGGGTGTGCCTTCTTTGAAGGCTGGGCATCAGGCTGGCAACTCTGCACCATAAAAATCCACTGCCAATCATTAGCGGACCAAAGTTCTGCTGTGGCAACCCCTAACCGGGAAAAGCCGAAAGACTACACAGGAAAAGCTGTGGGTACTGATACAAAGGGAGCTGGAACCATGGACATCACTCATAGCTGGCATGCATATGCAGTACACAGAGGCTTTATCAGATGTCAGGCTGAGAGGTTACACTGTTGTTGCTGAATTGTCTGCACACTGAGTTTTTAAAGTATACTATGCCAGACCCTCTTTCTACAGCCATCACTTTTAAGAACTGTGTACTTTTACTTGTCCTATGCACTCAAGCAAACTTTGGCTATCCTTCAAGTAAAGGCAGCAGAGATATGAGAAGTCTCAGGCAAATTCCTGTGTTAATCAGGATTCTGCATGCCACCCCTTATACCTGGAGCAATAATAAAGAAACCGTTTTGTACCAAGTGCAGGGGGTTCCTGAATGTTATTAATTTACCATTTGCATCATATCATTTCCTTCACTTCTCTTATGATTGTTTATCTTCTCTAAAACTGTATAATAGAAAGATCTAACTTTAAACTCCAGAGCACACAACAACACACCCTTTAGTTTTCAATACAGTTAACAGTTAAATTGTCATTATCTCTTTAAAAGCCTATGGAATATTCAAGATTGTGAATGTAGATATTTTTGTCTTTAACGCATTTAAGCTGCTGTCTGTCTTTCTTTCTATAATGAACTGCAGTGCGCTTGCGTGCACACACACACACACATACACACACACACACACACACACACACACACACACACACACACACACACACACACACACACACACATACATATATATATAGGCTCAGATTATATCCACCTTGTTTCATGCAGTATTGGGCTTTTTGTATTGCATACTTCATATGTCTTATTAATGCCAACATAAAGTGTACATACGTATGAAGCAGTGCTTACATCTGACAAAGCACTAAGTATCTAAACTGTATTATTAGCATTTCAAATAGGAGTTACAAAAATACAGCCTTCGTTTGTTAATAAGCCCAATAAGTGTCAGTTTTCAGGGGTATCTTGAATAACTGTCCAAGCGACTTATGCAATGGAAATGGAAGAAGCAAACCTGAGACTACAGCATGTACTTCAATAATATCTCACGGCCTTGATTTTCAGTATGTATGGCTATTTGTTTTACTTTAAATTGAGAGAGTCATGAGTATGCTGCAAAATGCATGCACTGTCTCTGTGAAACTTGATCAGTACTGTATAGTTATTACCCTAATACAAACTAGATTCTGACAATATAGCACAGAAGGCTAAAGGTATACCCACAAATTTCATCCTGTAGCCATGCTCTACATTTACGTCCTCTATGACTGGGCAATTAACCAGGCCAGTGAGCCTGGTTTGCCCTGAAATAAGGTTGTTGTTTCATAATCAGCTTTTCCAGTAAACAAATAAAAAAGCCTAAACAGGTTGAAACTGTCTCTTTAATAATATTTTCTACCTTAAAACATGTCTTGCAATAATATTCTGTTCTGCTCTATATACTTCTTGGCCCAGAGTGCTCAACTTTAATACAAGTTCAACCACACAGGGACAGTCTGTAATAAAGCTCACTTGCCCCCTGTACTGTGCAAGTGGTCTCTAAGGCTACAGCCAGCCCTTGATGAAATTTGTTTGGCTTGTTGTGACTCCCAGAAAACATTCTTTTGCAAATTAATAGTTCACTTCATGATACCTTATCACAGCAACTCACACAGTCCATGTGAAACCTTAACACAGCAGCTCACACAGTCCATAATATACCTTTTATTCATCTGCACTGTTATACACATATTTTGTTAATATAATTGCTAAGAAATCAGAGGCCAGAAATGTGGGCATGTGATAACTATATACAACATATTGTTTACCAGTTAAGTCATTTAATTTTTTGTCTGCGTTATTAAGCAGTGAGCAGCTTGTGCTGTCTCTGTCTTTCGGTTCCTATAATTTTGCTGCTGATGATGATGCTTTTTGTCTGACACCTGCTTAATCAAAGATGATAAGAGTTTATGCATTTAATTGCAGGTGACCACTTATATATAAATGTACATGCTTGTGATGTTACAAGAAATCAGGCACATTTATATATACAAAATATTTTTTTTCTAATGCTAAGTAATTTAGAGTTTAATATGTGTCTGTCTAAGAGTTTAGACAAAAATAAACAGGCTTTGAAAGAATCAGAACATAACTATCTTGTGTCATAAATGACCAGCAGCAAAACTATACATTTGCTTGCACTGTATACTGCCAAAAGCCTTGTCTTCAGAAATTGATTTTCCATTGCCCCCCACATACACACATACAACATTATTTCCCATATCAAGTGATTTGAACATATAATATAGTATACAGAACTTAATTATTTCTTTTTCTTTATTTCTTTTGCATCCTACATGATCACCAATTCCAGTATTAAGCACATACTTTATCTCTAAATGCAAAATGCTTCACATGTCCATCTTCCAAGAAAAATCTTGATGAGTGGATGGGAAATAGCAAGTTCAGCCCAGGGATCACTCTAGTGACTTGATAGGGGTACTGGTAATTAACGTCGGCAGCACTATGCCAGGGCACTTCTATGGGCTAGGCTTGTAAAGGCTCCCGGGCCATTAGCCTAGTCCACACCTATGTGCAATGATCTAAGTAGCCTATACACTTATGTAAATATTCTATTCAACTGAATTGTCATGTTTTAAACATGTTCTCACTCCTGATGCCTAACGTTATTTAGCTGCTTAATATGGCTGCACACACAACAGTTGTCACTTCTGTAAATTCCCATTGGATGCTACTTACTGGTACCTGCTTTATTATACCTGATTAAAACATTTGAAGTTAAACAGTGAGTTGGCATTTTATATGGCTCCCTCTAATTGGAAGTTCAACATTAGGACACTGTCATGCCCATCTATTCCAAAGTCATCCCTATTCTCCCCTCCAACAACATCAGAAATCATCTCCAGTTTGGTCCTCTTATACAAACTCACAGAACAAACCTTTACTGTACCAGCCATACTTTATTCCCAAACTCTGCCAAGGGTTCCTATCCTGCGTAAAAGACTTCTCCACCCACACCAGACTCAGACCCATGTTCCTACCTGATTAAACAAAGCCAATGCAAAAGTTAACCTCAGGCTGTATCACTTTATTTATTTATTTATTTATTCATTCATTTATTTGTTTGTTTGTTTGTTTGACATTTGGTTACCAGGAAAGTCCGACTGGGTGGGGACCCATTTTCAGAGGAGGCCCAGAGAGAAAAGCTCCTTGTACTACAATAGTAAAATACAATACTGTGCAATAATACAACAGGTAATAGAACAGTGTACAATAAACAATGTAAGGATGATACATAGAAAAAGATTCAGGAGAGAAACAGAACTAGCCATAAATGAGACTCCAGTAATACATAAGCATTTGTATATAATGCAGTTCAGGTGAAAGTACTTTTGCCCTTGTTTTACATTTATTAAGGTTGTATGTTATCAAATTTCAGTTTTTATTTGGTGAGAGAGGACATGCAGGTGGTTGGTGTGACACAGCAAGATGCAGAGGACAGGAAGAAATGGAAACAGATGATCCGCTGTGGCGGCCCCTAACGTGAGCAGCCGAAAGAAGAAGACGATTTTTCATTTTAATATATACATATAAACATATTTATAAGTAGGATGATGAGGAGTTGTTTATATATGAGTAGTAAAATTATAGGTATATATTTGTAATACAATGACAGAGAAGGAGCAGATGAGAAAAGATTAATGTTGGGCTTATAGCATGGTTGTTTACAATTAGCTTGTTTTTATTTAACGGGACAGTTGCTTGACTCAAGCAGTTATTTTAGCTTGAATTTAAATTTTCTGTGATTCTGTGTGGATCTAATATCTAGTAGTAGTGTATTCCATAGTTTGGTAATTCAGCAGGAATAAAGAGATTGTCCTGCAGTTTTATATTTTTGTCCTGCAATTTTATTTGGCTTATATAGAGTTAATAATTGTTAATTCCAACCATACATCGTTCAAAACACACCTTGTTATTTTATCTTTAGAATACTTCTCAGCTCTCTCTGATTTCATAGGACATTCCTGATTTTGCCTTATATTTTTGCCCTGTCCCTTGGAAAATGCTTGATTTTCTGTTAAACTACTGGGGATTACAGTTGGTTAATAACACCAATCATTAGAGTTTTATACTTCTTATTGTTCAAAAAATGCATTTTGATGTAAAACCTATTGTTATATTAGCATTTTAAGTGAATTATAGTGATGACAGAACTATCCCTGACTTAGGACCTTTGCCCCTTCTTGGCTTCAGAATTCCTGAGCAAAGAAGCTAAGAAATATGATTCACAGCCTTGTCTCATACATATAAATGCACAAAAATACCTCTTTTACTCTCACTATCAAGGCTTTCACCAACACATATTAATGTTTATGTAAATATTTAAACTTTAATTGTTTTATATCTCCTCCATGTTATGTTATTGTACCTCCCATTAAGTTTTAATTGCGATTATGTGTTCATATTCCTGTTGTACAAATACAAGTTAGGCTCAGCTTGAAATTGCTCAGTTTTGATCATGCCCTACCCTGATAAATCTATAGCATCTGCTAAGTGTAATGTTGCAATACCAATATGTTTTCAGCTTTAAATTGACCTTTTGGTGGGTTTTATTTAGTTTATAACTAAATGTGTTATCTGGAGAGACAGACACCAGGATAAAAGCACTACAGATACATTCATAATAGGTGGTAAAACAGACCACAGAGTTATTTTTAAATAGTAGCTTTCAGATACAGAACTGGAAACATTGAGTTGCCTAATCATTGTTCACAATGCATTAAGGAGTAACACAAGCACACAATCTGTATTTTGGATGATTTTTGCACAGGTAGCTCAGTGGGCATAGGAACACCCAATGTCATTTTAACATAATTTGTTTTGGCTTGCCTGGCTTTGGAGCTTGTTGGCAATATATTTTATAATAATTATGTTATAATTTCAATACCTAATGTCATAGCGCAGACTGATTACATACTTAAAACAAGCAGAGATGAGAAGTGAGTTATGCACATTTTCACAATCTTTAGGAGGAGCAAGGAGTAATCCTTAATAAAGGACTTTAGCAATTAAACTACACTTAATTATATAGGTAAAGCATGAAACAGACATGGAAATCATACAGAAGGAAGCCTGGGTATATGATGCTGGAGGTGTATTAACAGTGCACAGATGTAAAGTAGTATATTACAGTGTGGTGAGATATGCATGCATGATAACAACATGGACTCATCTACAAATGACAAACCTTTAAGGATCCTTAGACTGCAGCATGTATACTGTCCTGGGGGGGGGGGGGGACATACAGACATGGCAAATAGATACTAAACGATCTCAGTCTAACAGCTGTGTGCTGTCTATGTATGCGTAATTCCTGTTGTCCTTCCATCCTCTGCTCCCTGACAGCCTAATGTATATCTAACTGCTGGTAAGTCATCAGAAAGTGCTCAGCTGGATGCCATCTAAACTATGCAAAAAGACAGAGAAGCCTGGTACAGTTCACATTCTGCAGTGAAGATCCCCAAGTCCCATTTCAATGCTTTAGAGGACATCAGGCAGTACTGGCACATCCAATACTTGTCAGCACCCAGTTTTGACAGGTACTAAGACAAACAAGGGATCAGGAATAGTATGTCATACTAGCATGTAGTCTTTCAAGAAGTTATGAGTCTATATGTTTAGTTACTTAGCTGGTCAGTTAATCTTCATTGGACAAATTACACAGTATTGAAGTAAGTGCTCTGAGTCAGTATAGTAACACATGTTCAGCTATAATACAGTAAAATGTAGCCAATGCTCAGGAGCGGCCTTAGATCAACTGGTGCCTTAGATAAAGGGCTCCATGGCACCCCCCACCACACCACCCGGTGCCCCCATCCTGGTCTACCTACACCAAATAAACACTGAAAAAGTGCCCCTGCTAGAGTAGTGCCCTAGGAGGCCGCCTAGTTGGCCTATGCCTAAGGCCGGCTATGCCAATGCTACCAGTTCATTGTTACACTGCATTAACCTTATCCTTGGTGTCCAGCCTGTGAGATAGTTGTGTTCAACACATGACTATAGGAACAAGAGCGAGAAAAGCAAAAAGCAATTCATTTCAATTACATTCTAACCTAAACACCTTTCTAGTTATCATTTTGCTAAAACGTTTCACCCTTATCTTATGCAAATTAACACTGAACTTGTTAGCCTTCAACCAAAGCTAAATTTGATTGACTAATAACAAATACAAATATGTAATTAACAAAAGTTTTACCAATAATACTATGCAAAAAAATGATTTCTAACATTTAGTACATCACATTACATTCAGCTCAGCACAACAAAGTTATGCCAGCTAAGGTAAAAGTTGTACTAATGGCAAAGCTCTTCAATAATATATAGAAATGTCAGCTCATAAAAACATTTCATAATAAACTAATGTCATCCACACCCCATTATCTCTGCAATAAGAAAAGACAGTCTAGTCTATATTAAGAACAGATTTGCAACAATGTAGCCATAAATTTTAGACTTTTTTTATTTTGTTACCTAAGTAGATGAGTTTGGTCAACATGGTACTTTTTCACTTGTGACAACCATGTTGAAAAAGAACACAATGAACATGTCACATATCAGAAACGCAGCACACAGAACATGTAGAGTAACTGCAGGGTGGCATTCTTTTAACAAACAGATTAAGAAATACATAAAATAAAATACTTGGATATGCTTTAACACATCACAAGGGTAATGTTCACCCAATAGTTAAGTAGAGGGGGAACATTAAAGTAAAGAGATTTTTTGAGAAAGGTTTTCCTGTCAAATTGAAAGCTTTTCAGTGACAATGTTATGTATCACTTGCGTGGCTGTAGCCTCTAAAAGTATTACATATTAGAAGAAATGTTTTATATATATATTATCACATGTATCTGCCAAAAGGAGATCATAAGGAGCACTTGAAATGTGTTAATTTAAAAAGGAAGACATTCTCTTGTAGGCATTGTAGCAAATAAGTTATAATTACCTGCAACATCAAAAAAAACATCTGTATGTTAAATTGAGGGTGCGGATCTTAATTTGTTTCTAACACAAATGTTTGTGCCTCTAGAGGTCACACAGAAAATATTTAAGACTTACTGCTTTACTTACCACTTTGTTAATTATAGCTGCACTTATAAGTGAAAGCAGACATTAGATTCTAAAGCATCATATCAGTTATAGAGGCCTATATAATTTCGTATTCAGAGGCTGAATATAAAAGAATTCCATGGGTCAAATTCCAAAAGAGTTGCTCGCTGTGTAAGTGTGAACCTGATTCCAAAAGACCTAATCTCAGACTTACTTCAATGTAAGGCCTATCTATAAACAGGCTTACTATCGGGACCAGATTCCAGAAGACCTGCTCTCAATATAAGTGGTCACTTACACTAACAGCTAGTCTCTTTTGGAATTGGGGCCAATGTCTTTATTATTATGTTTAAAATGATGAAGAACTTTAAAAACACTCCATGCTGGTTGATAATCTGATTTTGGGGAATTTCTGAAGCAACATACATTAATTGATAGTAATTCACAAATTTATTCATAACCTGAATGGGCATTAACCAGGTTTGAAGTAAAGTAGACATGTTATGCATAAAGTTCTGCATAGAATTTAATTATAGTGTAACAGTTAAAAATATTACGGGAATAGGTGCAGCCTCAAAATATTTTTGCCTCCAATAAATGGAGGAAAGTCAGTTTCTTTGTTAAAGTTTAAATTGCTTAAGGTGTGTATGCATGTGTGTGTATGTGTGTGTGTATTTACACACACATATGCATAAAAAAACATGCATAAACAACATATACTGTGGTTACTTATCACAAGTGCAAGACTGCAAGACCTAAAATTGCAGGGTCTAATTGTCTAAGAAATAAAATGTGATTCTAAAAAACAAAACAGTGAATTTCTTTTTTTTTCCAATAATAAATCTTTATTCTTTTCCAATTGTTGATACAACACTACAACATATGTACATTATATACATGAATGCTTCCAACAGTTACATAAGATCATTATACATTAAGATAAAATTCTAAAAAAAGGTATTAAAAAAGAAAAAAGAAAGAAGGAAAAAAAAAGGAAAAAAGATCTAATATTAATATAAGGTTTATCTATACTAATCTCCATATTAAATATGTACTTCCCGGGGAAAAGTGGATTAGAACATTAAGCTAACACAATGTTAAAGATTTGCTCCCATATTTTTGTATTATTTATATTTTTCTTATGATCTTTAATTAGTAATTTATGTGCTAAAATATGTTTTATTGCTACACTTTTAAAGTTTTCCCATGAAGTCAAAGATGGATTCAGCCAATTTGTAGCTATATAAAGCTTCATTAACAAGACAATATTTATGAGTATGATCACTTGGGATCTCTTTAAGTCATTCGGAGGAATATGAAGAATCATAAACTCCCAAGAAAGTGTGGACTGTTGATAACCCATTTTTTGTAATTGAATTTTTAGAGAATTCCAAAGTTTGAATATACATTTACAGCTCCAGAACATGTGTAAAAGGTCAGTGGTTTGATCAATACAATATGGATATTTAGGTGAATTTTTCGAGTTGAATTTATGTAAGTTGAGGCGAGTGTAGTAAGCATTATTAAATATCATCAGCTGAGTGAATAATAGCTTTTGAAGAGATACTGATCTTAAAGTTAGATTAATTGCTTTCAGTATTTTATTATCATCACTCAGTAATAATTTATCCTTCCAATATTTAGATAAAAGTATTTGGTTATTATATTTCACATCTTTTATCAAATTATATGAAGCTGTTATATATTTGAAGTCTTGCATTAGAGTTTTCCATAAGTTTGAACAAATGGTTAAGTCGTCTTCTTTAATTTTAAAATTACTAAAATAAGTTATTGAAAGGTCCTTTAATTGTCTCATTATAATTAAATAAGAGTTAGGAAGGCTCAGTTCTCTTAACATGTCGTGTATTGAGATACCAAGAAAGGGATATAAATCAAGTATAGTTAAATCAATTATAAGTGGAAATTTTTTAAGATCTATCAATTGATTACCGATTTTCAAATTTGGGTTCTTATGAAATGGTTGAAAGGTCATCATATACTGTAAGAGATTTAGTGATTTAAACAGGTTTTGTATTGATATTATATATAATCTAATATGTTCCATCAAAGCGTATATTTTAAAGGTATCTTTATTTAAAAAAGGTAATGCCTTAAAATTAATACCCAATTTGACAACATGTTTGTAATTCAGAATCAACCACTTGGGTGACCATTTAGTACTGGACTTATCAAAGTTAATCACTCTTAGAATTCTATTAGCATTTATTATTAAATAATATGCTTCAAAGTTCGGTAATTCTAAACCACCCTTATTTTTCGGAGTCATCAGTTTATCATTGGATATTCTAGTTTTCCTAGGTTCCCATACAAATCTACCTAATTCTGTATGAAGTTGTTTAAAGAATTTCCTAGAAATTTAGACTTGAGTAGCTCGAAAAATATATAATATTCTAGGGAGAACATTCATTTTAATAATCAAAACAGTGAATTTCAACATTTACTTTTACATTATTAAAGCATTTTTGTAAGAGGGCTTCATCTACCCCCGACATGGCTGGCTATTACTTCCAACATCTCTGTACATTGGTGTGGGGGGGAATACTCCAAAATGCCACAACATCGGACTTAGCATATATTCCTCATATTTGCATTTTATAGCGCTGCTATTCTGAATATTCTGAATATTGCAATTATGGTTCTCAGAATATTAATGTGCACATGTATACTGTATAAATATATATATATATATGTTGTGAGGTACTGTAGACTTTCTGCCAGGAGGATCTCACAAACTTTCCCCAAACGGAGAAGGCCATTTCCCACTTATGGAAGGATTAGAAACATACAGGCAGAGATATTTGCCTCTTTTGGAGTTACAGTTTGTAAACCCATGAGTGGAGATTCTTGTAACAATTATAATCAGAAGAAGCTGACGACTGCCAGTAGAGGCTGTGGACTTGGCTGTGAATTACCTGAAACATTCTTGTTGGCAGACTGTAATCAAAGGAGTCTACTTTAATTAAACGAAAGCAGAATCTGTCGAATACAAATCCATCGACACGTAAACAGCGAAACGTAGAAACATCGAATGCACTAAATAGCGAAATCGGAAATGTTGAATTGTCATAGTTGGCCCATCTGCAGTATAGCTCAGTGTGCGATAGTTACAGACCTTAGGGTTAGGGTGCAGGTTAAGGTAAGTGCATAGATAGGTAATTTATGTAAGGTTCAATGTAGGGTTTTGTTAAGTGTATGTGTGTGGAATATTTACTTTGTGTGGGTATAGTTCTGTAGGGTAAGTGTGCAGTAGTTACAGACCTTAGGGTTAGGGAGGGGTTAAGGGTAGTGCATAGATAGTTGTGTATATGGGGTTTAGTGTAGGGTTATAAGTGGGGTTTTGGTTCTTTAATTTAGGGTTAGTAGTAGGGTTTTGGTTAGTGTATGTATGTGTTTTTTGTTGTTGTGTGTTTGCGTAGGTAGTATGTTAGGGCGGTGGGGTTGGCCGACTATTGCTGTTTCAATGTTTAAATTTTGCGGTTTTGCATGTTTACGTGTCGACGGATTCATATTCAATGGATTGCGCTTTCATTTAATTAAAGTAGACCCAATCAAAGAGATGTATTCTGACTGACTTAAACTGTTTTATATTAAGTTACTTTGAGTTGGCTTTATCACAAAAAATAAAGCACACTTAAATCTAAAGCAGTGTCGCCAGTATTTGTGGAACACTACACTGGTATAGAACCTGGACAAAACATACTAAATATACTACTTTTCTTTCCTGAATCATGGCCTACAAATGATATCTTGTGAGCTTTTTTCCCTACCTGTGGAAAAGTAGATTTCATTTCTGCTGTGGGTGCTCACAATGAGAATATACAGAAATGCTTTTGAGGGGATTCCAAGATGGCAGATAGACTGTAAACACCCTCTCTCTACAGCTCCACACCTTTCCTTTTAAAACTACAATTATAAGCATTCCTGGACATACAAAATTGGCTCCAAATGTGCTGCAAGCAAATCTGAAGCAATTCTAATGCTTAGGAAGAAAGCGTAAGCAAATTTGAGTGCAATTTTATTCCAAAACAAAAACTGGTCTGCTGGAAACAAGTCTGCAGCTCAGAACACGTGTATCCATGCCTGAAACTTCATACTTGAAGAACTCTGCTCAACTAAGATCACTCTGAAATGGCTAACATTCCCAAGCAAATGGACTCTCAAATAACAAGATCAAAATTCTCACAGATCACTTCACCAGAGAAAGAAGGGATTGCAAAAAGGCAGAAAACATCAAAACAGCAAGACACTCCTAAATCAAACAAAAAAACGTAAGATAGAGACAGCATACAATATAGAGGAACTGAAAACAGCCCTTCTTCCAATCCATACTGCAATCCAAAACTTCTCAGACCAGCTATCAAACTTTGGCACCACTCTCGACCATGTTGCTTCAAGACTGGATTTAACTGAGGCTAAGTCAGTAGAAAACGAAATGAAGATAGAAGAACTACAGAAACAATTGAAGGGTAAGGATGCAGCTATTGATGAAATAAATCAAAAGCTAATTGATTTCAAAGCACGGAGCAGAAGGAAGAATGTACTCATAAGAGATGTTCCTGAGGTGTATGATCAGACAAAAGCTACAATATACACTTAAACAGATATTCTGTGGCCTCCTGGATGACAAAAATCTAGTTAAAGAAATAGTGATAGAGAGAGCCCATAGAGTACTCCATAAATCTCAAAATACTGACAACCCTAGGCAAATTTATGCCAACCTGCTGAATTATTACCATGTTCAGAAAATAATGGATGCAGCAAAATCCAAGAGATCAATCATGTGGAATGGCTATAAAATGACATTTACACAAGATCTTCTACTTTAAATAAAACTTAAAAGACAAATGCTCTCTCCAAACTGTACTTTCCTGATTCATAAAAACATCATATTCCAAATGAAATAGCCTAATACGTTGTGCTTCCAATATAAAGAAAATAAATACAGTATCAACTCACCTAGTGAAGCCAAAACAGGTTTTATAAGAGCCTTTAATGAACTGCCACAGTTAACGTAAATGTGTTGACTCGTGGCATGCTCTAATACAGTCTCCTCAGCAACTTGCAGTTCCTTTGGTTATTATGACACTTGTGAGTTAGATCAGGAACTTTGAGTTAGATGCTATAAATATTGAAAAAAAATTAACAACCTTGACAGAGAAAAAATAAACAGCAGCAGATATTGAGGTGCCTGAGGTGTTTTAGTCCTGTTTTAAAATTCTAATGTCATCCAGAAATACAGGGCATTTCCCATTAAGAAGCTGCAAAAGGAATAAGGGGAGGGCTGCATTGCATTGAACTGAAAACAGCCCACTGGTGCGGGAGTCACGGCCTTAAACTAAATGCCAAAAAATGTATAGTCATCCCCTTTGGGAAAAACAAAGTACCCACAAATTATCACATAGACAGCAACCCACCGAGTACAGAAAAAGTAATCAGAGACCTAGGGACCCAAGTCGACAGCGACCTCTCATTTGACACCCACGTTGCCAAAGTGGTTAGAAAAACATTCTACCTTGCACACCTCATCATGAAGGGATTCACATCCAGATCCAGGGATGTCATTGTACCCCTATACTCCTCCCTCATCAGACCCATGATTGAGTACAATGCCCCATTTGGTATGTACCTCACCCGGCATTTGCAACAGCTGGAGAGACCACAAAAGTACCTCACCAAGAGGATCAAGGGTCTCCAACATATGTCTTATTCTGCCAGACTAAAGAAACTTCAGCTCTATTCAGTAGCATACCGCCTGCTCAGAGGTGATCTCTGCCTGACGTACAAGGCCATGTCCAATCAGGATCTGATGGACATGTTCCACCTCAAAAAATCCAAATCCATCAGGACCACGAGAGCTAAAGACTTAAACCTCGGCACAAGTATGAATAGGACACGCTGGAGGGATAGATTCATAACCCAGAGGCTTCCCATGCTTTGGAGCAAGATCCCAGTTCGTATTAGGCAGAGCCCCTCACTGACTCTCTTCAAGAGAAATCTTGATGAGTGGATGGGAGATCGTAAGTTTACCCCAGGGGTCACATCTGTGTCACTGCTAGACAAGGGGCACAGTAAACTAATTCTATTATATAAGGGGACCTTCATTGTGTCACTACTAGACAGAGGCACAGTATTCTAATTTTATTCTGTACATTTTTGTACCATTTCATGGGGTGGCAAAAGCCACATCACTATGGCTAGGCTTACAAATGCCCCAGGGCAGATAGCCTAGTACTATACTATGAAACTATGAAACTATGAAACAAGTTTATTTTCCCTTCAGGACTGAATTGGCAGCAACACCACCTTCCTTGTTTACTTCGTCCTTCCTTAAGACTCAGCATTCATAAGGAAAGTGGTCACTGGTAAACTGGTTGATTGCAGTTCTGAGTTAAATCAAACACAGAATAGTTCCTGTGCAGAATTAAATTGAACTACGGTAAGCTGAAAACCAAACTCTAC
This sequence comes from Protopterus annectens, assembly GCF_019279795.1. Classification (NCBI taxonomy): domain Eukaryota; kingdom Metazoa; phylum Chordata; order Ceratodontiformes; family Protopteridae; genus Protopterus; species Protopterus annectens. Next base: position 1,401,549,424 of record NC_056737.1, read on the forward strand.
CATTTTGATTGGCTGATGATAGGATGTAGTGAAAAGAGAGACTTTGTTTCTTCCTCCAAGTTCAATACATACTGCATTTTTAGTTAGACCTACAGCTTACCATTGCAGTGCCTTGTCTGGTCACACTGCATAGACTAATCCTGCCTTGCCTGTCACTATCGGAAATTCTATCAACTGTTTAAACAAATAACTAAAATGCTCTGCCATAAAATTTAAATGAAGTCAGGCACAGTGTTAACTTTCATAGTGTATCCCTCCTATGACTGTACAGGCAATGTTTTGGAGCTAAGAGCATCAAACACGTATTATATTCATATATATATTTTTTGAACAGCTGTATACTAACATAATCTTAGGCATTGCTCAGCCAAATAGAGTAATCAATAATACATTACTTAATACCTTCAGGCTTTTTAGACATTGATACGTTAAAATATGGAAAATAATGTTGGTTCCAGTATGGTTATACACAATTTTATTGCTATTCCCAGAGTCCTTAAGGGTCTTGATAACTTGATGGATGCTTCTTTAAGCATAACCTGTGTGTGGCACTCATCTTCCTAAAATATTTGCATTAAGCTGTTCTTTCTTGTTTAATACTCATGTTTCTTGTGAGCTGATTTTGATGTTGCACTATGTTTTACTATGCCAGGTTATTAAAACTGGAGCGATGATGTAGAGGTTTGTGTTGATAGTTACTATCACATCTTGTGATTTGAACTTTGTGTACATTATTGTTTTATTGTTCATACTTGAAACTTGATCTTCTTTTTATGGTTATAATATGTATGAAGATAATTAATATTGTTTAAGAACTACAACAAGTTTTCAGTGTTATTCTCCCCTTAGGTCAATTGTTTTTAGGGTTAGGCTTGAGGGATGGTTTTGGAGATTGATGATGCTACAATGACAGATACGGACATGTCTCTAGTACAGATTATTTACATACTTTCTAAAGAAAGAGTTAAAATAATAACCCTCAAAATAAACTGGTCAAAATTTAATCAAGCTAGCTTTAAATGTTTTGCATGGTCCCTAAACCCTGACCTTTTGTTAAAACAAGATATTGAACAGGAAATAGCTCTCCTGATGACTTAGAGAATAACATTCTAGGCATCAATATTCCCTTTGATATAAGATGGGCTGCAATGAAAGCGAGGTTAAGAGACATTTTAATTCACAAAGCATCCTATTACAAAAAATAATACAGGATAAAGAAATTAAGCTACGTTCTGAAATTAAAGAAATTGAGCAAAAACTCCACTATAACTTTAACCTAGAACCTAGAATCTGCTGAAATTACAAAAAAGATTTATATATGATGCATAGTCAAAACTATTCTTTTACAGAAATGAAACTTCTCAGTAGATATGTAGACCTGACACAAAAAACATCCAAATTATTAGCAAAACTAATAAATGCACACCAATCAGTTCCCAATATAACCAAAATAACATATAACAACAAACAGCAAATACATATCAGGAAATAATGGATATCTTTGTATAAATTTATACAAAACTATATGGACCCCAGAAACAAACCTCAGTAGAACACTATAAAAGTTTTCTTGACAATATAAAATTTCCAACAATTGATAATCATCAAGCTGACCTGTTAAAAACACCACTCTCAAATGAAGAAATTAAAAATGTAATTAGGAAGCTAAAGTTAAATAAATCTCCTAGGCCTGATGGGTTCACCTCTATTTTTTACAAAAGCTTTGCATCCAAACTCTCACCCATTCTCCTGAAATTATGTAATTTTATTACTAAAAGGGGCTTCACTGACATCTACCTTAATAACTCTAAGACTATCTTCATTCCAAAACCTAATTCTGATAATAAGAACCCCATGAACTGCAGGCCAGTTGCTCTTATAGATATAGATATAAAAATTCCGACTACAATTTTGGCCAACAGACTCAAAACAATACTATCTAGCATTATATCATCTGAACAATCTGGCTTCATGATGGACAGGAAAACATGGGACAATACTCTCACTCTAGATGCAGCTATTCAAATACTGAGGAAAGATAAACACCCCAGATATGCTCTCTCTCTCACCTTGGACGCAACTAAAGCACTTGATAGAGTAAACTTAGATTTTCTATACTTAACACTGTCATATTACTATATCCCTGAAGAATTCATTGAATTAAAACACTTTACAAGTCCTCCACCATGATACTTTTCTTGAACAAGACACAGTCTAACCCAATAAAAATAATTAATGGTATTAGACAGGGCTGCCCCCTATCACCCTATCTCTTTAACCTCTATAGTGAACCCTTATTTTTATATATAAAAATAAAGAACATTCCACCATATTCCAGAGATTCTGCATAATAACCTAACCTTAACAGCATACGCAGATGGCATTAACATATATTTTCAGCTACCACATACAGACCTAAACAAATTCCTAGATGCTACTGAGAATTTTTCTAAAGTGGAAATTATGAGATCAACACCTTGAAGTCCTTCATATTCCGACTTAACCCCTACGGCTCATAATATAGGTTATTTTCCACACACTTCTATTAAAACAAGCTACTCACTTAAATACTTAGGGGTAAACTTTGAGCATAATCATAAATCAAATATGCAAAATAACTTTCTAAAAAATGGACAGCTGTAAAACTAGATCTGCAGAGATGGGAAAACATGAATTTCCCACTATTATCTAAAATTGCATGGCAAAGAGAGAGGTGGCGAAGGCTAAGGGTAAGGCATATGAAGAGTTGTATGAAAGGTTGGACACTAAGGAGGGAGAAAAGGACCTGTACCAATTGGCTAGACAGAGGGACCAAGCTAATAAAGATGTGCAGCAGGTAAGGGTGATCAAGGATAATGAGGGAAATGTACTCACAAGCGAGGAGAGTGTGTTGAGCAGATGGAAAGAGTACTGTGAGGGGCTGATGAATGAAGAGAATGAGAGGGAGAGAAGGTTGGATGATGTGCGGATAGTGAATCATGAAGTGCCGTGGATTAGCAAGGAGGAAGTAAGGATAGTTATAAAGAGGGTGAAGAATGGAAAGGCTGTTGGTCCAGATGACATACCTGTGGAAGCATGGAGGTATTTAAGTGAAATGACAGTGGAGTTTTTAACTAGATTGTTTAATGAAATTTTGGAAAGTGAGAGGATGCCTGAGGAATGGAGGAAAAAGTGTTTTGGTACCGATTTTTAAGAATAAGGGTGATGTGCAGAGGTGTAGTAACTACAGAGGGATTAAACTGATCAGTCACAGTATGAAGTTATGGGAAAGAGTATTGAAAGCTAGGTTAAGAAGGGAGGTGATGATTAGTGATCAGAAGTATGGTTTCATGCCAGGAAAGAGCACTACAGATGCAATGTTTGCTCTGAGAGTGTTGATGGAGAAGTTCAGAGAAGGTCAGAAGGTGTTGCATTGTGTCTTTGTGGACTTAAAGAAAGCATATGACAGTGTGCCTAGAGAGGAGTTGTGGTATTGTATGAGGAAGTCGGGAGTGTCAGAGAAGTATGTAAGAGTGGTACAGGATATGTACGAGGGTAGTGTGACAGTGGTGAGATCTGCGGTGGGAGTGACGGATGCATTTAAGGTGGAGGTGGAATTACATCAAGGATCAGCTCTGAGCCCTTTCTTATTTGCAATGGTGATGGACAGGTTGACAGACGAGATCAGACAGGAGTCCCCATGGACTATGATGTTTGCAGATGACATTGTGATCTGTAGTGAGAGTAGGGAACAGGTGGAGGAGACCCTGGAGAGATGGAGATATGCTCTAGAGAGAAGAGGAATGAAGGTCAACAGGACTAAGACAGAATATATGTGCGTAAATGAGAGGGAGGATAGAGGAATGGTGAGGATGCAGGGAGTAGAGGTGGCGAAGATGTATGAGTTTAAATACTTGGAATCAACAGTTCAGAGTAATGGTGAGTGTGGAAGAGAGGTGAAGAAGAGAGTACAGGCAGGATGGAGTGGGTGGAGAAGAATGTCAGGAGTGATTTGTGACAGACGAGTACCAGTAAGAGTGAAAGGGAAGGTCTACAAGAGGGTAGTGAGACCAGCTATGTTATATGGGTTGGAGACAGTGGCACTGACAAAAAGGCAGGAGTCAGAGCTGGACATGGCAGAGTTAAAGATGTTAAGATTTGCACTGGGTGTGACAAGGGTGGACAGGATTAGGAATAAGTATATCAGACGGTCAGCCCAGGTTGGAAGGTTTGGAGACAAAGCCAGAGAGGCAAGATTACATTGGTTTGGACATGTGCCGAGGATCGATGCAGAGTATATTGGGAAAAAGATGCTAAGGATGAAGCTGCCAGGTAACAGGAAAAGAGGAAAGCCTAAGATAAGGTTTATGGATGTGGTGAGAGAGGACATGCAGGTGGTTGGTGTGACAGAGCAAGATGCAGAGGACAGGAAGAAATGGAAACAGAAGATCTGCTGTGGCAACCCCTAATGGGAGCAGCCAAAATAAGAAGAAGAAGATCTAAAATTGAAATATTTAAATGAATATTCTTCCAAAACTTCTATATCAGCTCAATGCCACTAATATTGCAACTTGTAAATAATTTTTCAAAAAAGTAAATAAGGACCTATCCAAATTTATTTGGTATCCGAAAACAACCAGGATTAGTTATACAAAAGTAATACTACCAACCGATAAAGGAGGCATGGGGTTACCGGATTTTGAACTGTACTATAAAATAATATGTTCCAGTAGAATTATCCAGATTGCTGAATATAACCCACTGAGCAATGATTGGTTCCCACTGTGGGTTCAATTATGGCACAGTCACATTAAAGAACACAGACTTAACCCCAAAGCCCTCCCCTTCATGGACATTTCAAACTTAAAAAAATTTAAAGTACGTAACTTACTTAATCATAAAATTCTCATGTTTTAAGAACTTTTTGAATTTCTAAGCTTTTCACATATTCTAAAGCTATTACAACCAGTTAATTTAACCCTAACTTAGCAATAAAGACTAAGATGTGAAATCTAGCCCAGTATCCATTAATCAAAAGCTTCATCATTTGGGACTTCTACAAACTTAAAAAAACACCGACAAAATCAGGGAAAACTTCAGCTTAAGCAAAAAATACATTATTATCATTAAACAAATCATGGAACTCATTGCAACTTTCAAAAACATACTTGAAGATGTGCAAACAGATGCTAATACTTCATTAACAATTCTGAGATGTTTATTATCTAAAAAGAAAATGCTTTCTACTGTGTACAAATAAATTACAATAATAAAGCATCAAGCCTGTACCCTATTCTCTAAATATTGGAATGGAATAAACAATAAAATTACAATGGAACAAGTTTCACATGGTATAGAAAATACTGTTAAATTATCTCTTTTTAGAAATCTACTATATATACAATTAATGATCAATAATAACACTTATTTTACACCAATTAAACTGAACAAATTTAACTCAAACTCTTCTCCTCTCTGCCCTTTCTGCCCCAAGACACATGCAGACCTACTTCACATACTTTGGTATTGAAAATTTGCTAAAAATCTATGGGGTTTATTAAGAGTCAGGCTAGAAAATATGGGATATGGGAAAACTGCTATTTCATGGGAGTTTGCAATCCTTCACATTACCACAGACAGAATACCCAAGCAGAAATTCCACATTCTTATCACTCTTTTCATGTTAATGAAACTTTATATCACTCAAAACTGGTTAGCTAGATCCAAATTAACATGGGAGGGATACAGAAACATGGCACTCAAATATATCACCTCCCATAAAATAACAAGAAATAGTAAAAAAACGTTCCTACTACCAGAGGTTTTGGGGTTTTCTCATTGACCATATTCTTAAGGAATAATACACTTTGTAGATATTACAGACATTAGCTTATGATAATCACTACCTTCTGTCCTCTGAATACATAACAATAAAATAAGCAGGGTAAATTCCGCAGTTTTATATTAACTCTATAGAACATACAAAACAATAAAACTACTGCTCTACGAGATTTCTCATCGTAGCAGTTGTAAATATTGCATATAGTTGTGGGTTAACTAAAGGTGAAAAATCTTTATATCAAGTCATACTACTATTTTTTTAAATGCAAAGCTAAAAACAGTACTGTTGCTTATGTGTCATTTATTTGTTTATTGTAACCTGAAGATTACTGATCCTACAGACATTGCCAACATACTGGCTGACAGGTTCAGTGCAAACTTCTCCCCCCCCTCCCCCCCAAAAGGAGAAATATCTATACCAAGCGATTGCAGCCCCCCAAACATCTCCAACGCCCAAGTGAGAACTGCTCTCTCCAAAGCAAAAAACACAGCATCCATGGGACCTGATGGTGTCCCCGGCTGTGTGCTCCACGAACTCAACGAGGAATTAAACCCACAGCTAGGACAGCTGTTTAATCATAGTCTTACCTCTGGATACGTACCCAGGGAGTGCCGCACTGCAACTGTGGTCCCACTTCACAAAGGCGGTGCCTCCACCGACCCTGGAAATTACCGGCCCATTAGCTTGACAAGCCTTATCTGCAAAGCCATGGAGAGGATCATAATGGACCTCATAAATAAAGACATAGGGAATTTGCAGACTTTGGATCCATCCCAGTTTGGCTTTGTCAAAGGCAGATCATGCCTTCTAAACTTGGTTGACTTTTTCAAACAGTCACCAAAGCCATTGATGAGGAAAGGCAGTCCATACAGCCTACCTCGATCTGGCGAAGGCCTTTGATACAATACCCCACTCGGGTATCATTGAAAACTCATCAGCTTAAATGTTAACCCATACATCACAAGATGGGTTGCAAACTGGCTGAGTGACAGAACCCACAGGGTCAGAGTTGCTGGCGCCATGTCAGACTCAAAGCCTGTCACAAGTGGTGTACCACAGGGCTCAGTCCTGGGCCCACTCTTGTTTGGCATCTACTTTTCCAAGTACAAGCAAACACAGGAGGGTTATGGCTGACAAAGTTTGCAGATGACTGCAAACTGGGCCATAGTAAAACACATCTGACACAGATATCCTTCAGAAGGGTCTCACAGAAACGGATAACTGGTGCCAGAGCCATGGCCTAAAGTTACATGCCAAAAATGCATAGTCATACCCTTCGGGAAAAACAAGGTTACCCCTAGCTACCAAATAGGTGGCAATCCACTGAGTACAGAAGAAGTTATCAGGGACCTGGGGACCCAGGTTGATAGTAGTCTGTCATTCGACACCCATGTAGCTAAAGTAGTTAGGAAGACCTTCTACATTGCCCACCTTATCATGAAGGGATTCTCATCTAGATCAAGGGAGGTCATAGTCTCCCTATACTCATCACTCATCAGACCAATGATTGAGTACAATGCCCCATTCGAATGTATCTGACCCGACACTTGCAGCAGCTGGAGAGGCCACAAAAGTTCCTCACCAAAAGGATAAAGGGTCTCAAACATCTGTCCTATGCTGCCCGACTGAAAGAACTCCAGCTCTATTCAGTCGCCAGCTTGCTCAGAGGCGACCTTTGCCTAACATACAAGGCCATGTCAAACCCAGATTTGATGAATATGCTTCACCTCAAAAAATCTAGATCCGCCAGAGCCACAAGGGCGGGAGACTTAAACCTCGACACGGCTATTAATAGGACGTGCTGGAGGGATAGATTCATCACCCAAAGACTCCCTATGCTGTGGAATAAAATCCCGGTATATGTGAGGCAGAGCACCTCGCTGGCCTTGTTCAAGAGAAATCTTGACCAATGGATGGGAGATCGCAGATATACCCCAGGGATTACCTCAGTGTCACTGCTCAACAGAGGCACAGCAAAATAATGGGTATAGTTCCCCATACTAAAGGGGTGGCGTAAGCCACAAAACTATGGGCTAGGCTTGTAAATGCCCTCGGGCAGATAGCCTAGTATGAACCTATGAACCTATGAACCTTGCTGGTAAATTATCTATATGGTCTTACACCCAATATGGTTGTATTCTTTTTTTTTTTGTATGTACCCACTTTGTACATTGGACTGTTATAAATTTGTTGGTGAATTATCTCTGAAATAAATAAAACAGATTTCTGAAAAAAAAGAAATGATTTTGAGCTACTATGAGTTTAACAAAAGTGAAATCACAGTATGTATTAAAATAGGGACAGATGGGCAACCCTCTGAAAGAAGCATTGTTGATTGAAGCTATAACTGACTCCTAACTCACTTCTATATTCTAAAAAATAGATTACAACTTGTGTAGTTTGATTTGCTTAAGTTATGTTTGCTAAAGTCAAAGTGAAGTGCAAATTTTAATTACTGCTGTGTGGCTATGTCAACTCATTCTAGAGATATGCATATTTTGTCTTCTTTTGCACAGAAAATCTCAAAAAAATCAGTTTCTGCACTTCCAATTGAAGGTACAATAACTTACAGTAGACAGAAGTTACTAGAAATTAAACAGTCAACATCTACATGTTGCTGGTTGGATGCCTTGAAGTCTGTAGAGTATCGGGGACCTACTACTTGCACAGAGCTACAACAGCTATGTATTTTAACTCTTCACATTCTAAAAGTCCCTGAAACTGGTAGAACCGGTGTCTGGAATATGCTGGACAAGAAAAAAGAGAAAGAGATATTAGAGACCAAGGAAAAGAGGTGCAGAGCAGGTATTGATGTAAAGTTAAAAGCAAACCCCTACAGGCCATTACTACCAACTATACTGCTAGTTAATGTGAGATCAATGGATAGCAAGATGGACTACTTGAGACTGGAACTCTCCAACAAGAACAAGGTGAGAAATACTCATTTATTTTTGATTACTGAGATGTGGCTGCATGACAAGATAAACAATAGTGCAGTAAACTTAGAGACTTTTACTCTGTTTCATGCAGACAGAAAACATACACTGTATAGAAAGGCCACTAGAGGTGGAGTCTGCGTCTTAAGATGGTGCAGCAACTGTGAAATCATACTATCACACTGCTGTGAGCACTTAAAGTTTCTTTCCACTAAATGTAGACTATTTTACTTGCCCAGGGAGCTGAATGGGGTCAGTATAACAGTAGTGTATATCCCACCTAGTGCTAATACCACTGAGGCTCTAAATAAACTATCCAATCACATGCGTGCGCTGCAGAGCAAATATTCCGACTTTGTACATGTGGCAGCTGTTGACTTTAATAAAGCAGATCTGAAAGAAGTACTCCCACACTACCATGGCATGTGGACATTCCTACAAGGGGTGATAATATCCTGAACAGGGTGTACATAAACTTAAAGAAAGGTTATAAGGCAGTGCGACTTACACAAATGGGAAACTCTGACCATTATACCATCCTGCTATCACCAGCTGACAAGCCTGCACTGGTTAGAGAGAAACCCATGAAGAAACAAATCAGGGTATGGCCTGAGGGGGCTATGGAGGCCCTCCAAGATTGCTTTGAAAGAACCAACTGGATATGTTCAAAGAAGCACCCACAGTGAATCAGATTCTGAACACTGATGAATAAACTGAGGTACTGATGGCATACTTTTCAAACTGCATTGATGGGGTAACAAATACCAGGAGTATCACTATTAATGCTAACCAGAAGCCATGGCTCACCCTTAAGGTATATGAGCTTCTGAAGGATAGAAACAGTGCTTACAGGGGTAAGGACAAAGCAGCCCTAAATGTAGCAAGAGGTAATCTGAGTAGGGGTATAAAGGAGGCTAAGAGGGAGTATGGCAGAAAGGTGCAGAGCCACTTTGAAGAAAGGATGCAAGGAGACTAAGTCAAGGCATACAGGAGATAACTGATTACAAAATCAGGTCAGCAAAGGGTGGGGACAGCATTGAATTCCTGGACAGCTTGAACATCTTCTTTATTAGATTTGAGGAAAGAGACAACAGGTTGGCAAGAAAGCCACCCACTGATGAGAAGGATGTAGTACTCAGCCTTAGTACAGAGGAGTTAAGAAGAGAGCTAAGGAGAGTGAACCCCGGGAAGGCTGCTGGCCCAGACAACATACTGGGCAAGGTGTTAAAAGGCTGTGCTGATCAACTATGCACAGTGCTCAAGGAAATATTTAGCACCTATCTTGCCATGGCGAAAGTACTCTCATGTTACAAGGAAACTACCTAAGAAAACCACTCCATCCAGCCCTAATGACTACAAATTAGTCACTCTGAAATCCACTGTTATGAAATGTTTTGAACAGCTAATCAAAAAAGCATCTTTCATCATGCTTACCTCCTGATATTGACCCTCTGCAGTTTGCATACAGAGCTAACCAATCCATGGCTAATCCCATATCAGTAAAAACTACACATCTCCCATGAGCATTTAGAGGGCAAAAACAACTATGTAAGGATGCTGTTCATAGACTTCAGCTCTGCATTTAATATGATGGTACCAATGCAGCTGATAGAAAACCTGGAACATTTAGGAATCAGTAAACATCTCTGTAACTGGATCCTGGACTTCCTGATTGAGAGGCCACAGAGGGTGTGATGGGTAAGAACACATCAATGTCCATCACGATTAACACCAGGGTTCCTCAGGGATGTGTTCTCAGCCCACTATTATTCACCATCCTGACCCATGAATGCTATGCTAAGCACAAGTCCAACCATATCATCAAGTTTGCTGATGACACCACTGTTGTGGGGCTCATCACAAAGGAGGACGAAAGGGCATGCAGATAGGAGGTGGCATCTCTGATCAGTTGGTGTGAGGGGAACAACTTTGACCTGAATGTAAGCAAGACCAAAGAGATTATCATTGACTTCAGGAAAAGGAGAACAAACCACCCAGTGCTCAGGACCAATGGTGAGAGCAAGGAGAGGGTTAAGAGTACAAATTTCCTGGGTGTACACATATTAGAATATCTCATGTGGTCCAGAAACACCAGCCAACTTGTTAAGAAAGCACACCAGCACCTCCACTGTTTAAGAAGGCTGAAAAAAGCTAAGATTCCACCTTCTATAGAGGTGCAATAGAGAGCATCCTCACCTGCAACTTTAAAGTGTGGGTTGGAAACTGCACAGTTACAGAAAGGAAGCCGATACAAAGAGTGGTGAAGTTTCAGAGAAGGTAACAGGTTCCAGTCTTCCATCAATACAAAATCTTTATTCTGCAAGAAGCATCCCAAAGGCCACCAAAATAATACAGGACAGCACGCATTCTGTGCATGAACCGTGTAATCATCTGGCAGGAGATATTGCAGCATCCGCTGCAGGACTACAGGATTCAGTAACAGTTTATACCCTGCAGTGATTAGACTTCTGAACTCAGGCACTAGTCCCAGGGGTCAGGACACATAATAAGTCAATTTTTATTTATTTGTGCAATATATACTTGCGTATATTCCAAGTAAGTGCAATACTTATTTATTATATCCAGAGTCAGTATTATTTAAACCACTCAAGTGCAATATTAGACAAATAACTTAGGCATTGTTCAATTTGTAGTGTGTTTTGTATTACTTTAAATAGGGTAGTTAATTTAACTCAGGGAGGGTGTTATTTTCATATATGAGTGTTGGTAAATGTCTCTGCTCTTTCTTGTGTGTATTGGGAGTAGTATTGTATTTGTTAGTTATGCTTATTCCTCTACTTGTATGTGTTGTTTCACTTTCCTTTGTAATCTCAAGAATTGAGATGATGCACAAAATTCCATTTAGGCTACACGTGTGTAGCTCTAAATGACAATAAAGTTTATTTTAACTTTGACAGTAAAATGTGTTGAATCTCTATTCATTTGCTTCTCTTTGCAACACCCAAGCAGACAGCCAGAACATATCCTGGAAACTGAGAGTGAAGCATATAAAATAATTGTTAGTTAATTCAAATATAAAAAACAATAGTAAGGTGACAATTTCAGTAATGTAAAAAATATTAAAAACTTGTAGTTTAATTTGTTAATGTCAACTTGAAGTATAAGTTTTGATTACTGCTTGTTAAGACACACTGGATAATGTTGAATAGAGCTATTGGCTTCTCTTTGTAACATCTAAGGAGACTGCCAGAAACAAATGCTGGAGTCTGAGAGTAAAGCATATAAAATAATAAAAAAAAATGTCCAATTACCCAAAATAATTTAAAACGCCATAAAATGAATGAAAACCAGGCCGTATAAAATCCAAATATCTTCTTTTTTTTTTTTGAACCAAATTAAGCACTTTCGGCTGCAACATATAGCCTTCATCAGAATAAACTTCCCATCAAACCATCTTCATTTTTATAAAAAAATATTAGCCAATCACCAATGTAAAACAATCAACATGCTAATGGTTAATTACACTCTAAAAACATATATCCACTTTATTCTTATAAAACTTTAAGGTACTAACTAAATGAATGAAAACTTTATGTTAAAAACAGTTGTATATAAAAATTTTGTTCATATCCATATGTATATTTATCTCTTATAATTATAATGGTGCTATTACAAGAGGACGGCGTCTTTCTGAAGGTGCGGATATGAGTTTGAGTAAAAATAAATCCCAGGACAAACATGTTTCTAGTAAAAAGGGAAGTATGGCGGCTTCCAATTTAGGTAAATTTCAACTTTCATTATGACCAGGAGAGACTGGGAACTAGCAAACAAGTTACTGGTGGTAATAACATATGAAGATGGTTTGATGGGAAGTTTTTTCTGATGAAGGCTATATGTTGTAGCCGAAAGCACTTAATCTGGTTCAAAAATAAAAAAAAGATATTTGGATTTTATACGGCCTGGTTTTCACTCAATTTATGGCATATAAAAAAATTGTTAATTCAAGTTTAAACATTTATATGTAAAAACAATATTAGGGTGACAAATATTGTTGAATATTTTAAATTGACATGACATTGTAGAAAGGTTGCTTACCAAACAAGTGCACGGTAAACTGTTGAAAGGTTGCTTATGCATAGTAAATGTATTAGACTGCTGGATGAAATGCAATAGGGAAATCTTCCTGCACTAGGAAGTACGTGTTCAAGTAGTTTTTCTGAAAAAATTGCTGAACCTGGATATGAGTAGTGAGTATTGTAAATGTGTTTTAAATTCTGTGACTGGAAAAAGAAGCATTACTACAGTTGAAATGAAAAAGTAAAATCAATGAACTGTAAAGCACTGTGGTTAAAATCTACTTATGACTTTGGCAAAGTTACTGGAAATTATCCAAATATAGCAATGTGTTATTAATATATGCAACATATGGTAAGTGGTGTACGTAAACTCTGTGAAATTATAGCTGATGACTAGAATTTGGAAAAACTAAACTGTTGTACTGAGAAAAGCCATGCAATTCTGATGTGTCTGCCCTGGCACTGGAAAACAGTGATTATACTATATAATTTGAACTGCAGTCTAAAAACAGGTGAAATACTAATGATTCACAAATTAAAGATTCAATGGTGTGGTAATTTTTAAACAGTTAAAAAGTATAGATGCATACAAATAAACACAGTGATATGTCTACATTGTGCTCTTTACCATGTGACTAACAAGGAAAGTTTTCTAATGACATTTTGTCACATCTAAATGAACTACCTTTGCAGTGAAAAAGAATAGCTGAAAAACAAATTGTTGTATTTTGGTAAAAACTCTAAAAAAACAATTTCCCCTGGTGCTAGCCAAGCCTGTCAGGAAATAAAAGTAAATAAACAGAACATGCTATGCAGAGAAAATATTTATAAATCATGGGATTTTATACAGCACTGAATTTTGTTAGATGTTGTATGAACCTGCTTCTCTTGAGGGAATAGTAGTAAGAAATCTGTGGCATAGTCTATGAGAAGTGTAAAGAAAAAGTCTAAAAGTGTAAAGTCTTATTAAGTAGTGAATTGTCAGTGTTGAGGAACTGGTATAAGAAAATTAGCTTGGTGCCCTTATGGAGTCTTTGTGGCAGTTAAAGGTAAGCTTGGAAAAGAAAATGTTATCTTGATATTACACTAGAGACTTGCAATAAACATGTATGTGTTAAATTGTTTTATTAAAGTTCTGGTGACATTTTGTGAAATGAGGTTGTTAAAGTGCTGCCACTAAAACGTCAAATCTTTTGATAGGAAAAATGGGGTGGAGAGCAACAAAGAAAATTGCGTGCAAACATGATGAAATTGATTGTAAATTATCTGTACTGAAAAATGAGAGGAAAACAAAGGTAACAGGTAAAATAATACATGCAATATTATTATGGAAGATGAAGAGATGTTAAACTTTGCTGAGACAGTTTTGTGGTTCAAAAAAGAAAGCAGGGTTGGGCAGCTAGAACTAGTCACAAACAAATCCTGTGGTACAGCAGAATGTGAATGCTTTGCATCAGAATATTTTTAACAGGTAGGAACAAATGGATGTTTAGCAGTATGTTTAGCAGCTGTGCAAAGTGAAATCTTATTGAGCAGTGATGACTCTAGTTCTAATGATTGTAAGACATCAGATGATGACATTAAGAAACAAGAATTTGTAGAAAAGGGTTACAAGGATCATTTCAGGAAACCTGGTTATGCAACAAAAAAGGAAAATAAATTAGACTATAAATCATATTGAATACCTCTAAAAGATGAAGTTAGAGCATTAAGTGAGATTTTAAAAATGCTAAGGCAACTAGGAGGTGTTCTGTTTAAGCAGAGAGAGAATCAATAACAATGTTGAACAAATGGATTCTGCAAATGAAAATAAAATGACAAAGAGTTTTTAAAAAGTGCTGGTTCACTAACAGCACATCAGAATAAAACAAATACATTGTTGACCTAAAAGACTCCCCAAAGCTTCTATGCAAGTTGGAAGAATGTAGCATAACAGTAAAACTGAAAGTGCAAAGTCGATTGACATTATTAGCCAAAAGGAAAACAGCAAAGTGACTTGGTGTTGAATCTTGAAAGAAACAATGAGAAATCAGTTTCAGACACTAGCTGATATTATGTATTCACAAACTGAGCAGGAAGAATTGTGGCAGGAGCTACAAACATTTAGCAATGGGCTGCTTGTCTAAAAGTGTTGGATTGTAATTTTATGTATTTATTTATTTATTTTGAATGTGTTAACATGGGATGAGTACTGATTTCATTGGACCTATTTCATTCTCAGCCCTGGAATATACTTCCTTCAAATGCCAGGAATTGAATGTAGGAGTGAAACACTTACTCTACCACTGAGCTACAAAGTTGAAAATGAATTACTAAAGGCACAATTTCAGAAGACTGAAATCAAGATCAAGATCTCCCCATAAACGTATGCTCATAATAGTGAGGTAGCCAGCTTATATAACAAAATAATCTGAAAGTTTAAATGAATGTAAAGACTTGACACTTACAAGTGAGGAACTCAAAAAAGGTTATATAGAAAGAAAGACAAGAGATATAATAGCAATGACATAAATACACTTAATAAGCATATCCTGAAGCAAAAACAAAACTGCAAAATGAATGAAATACTTACCAAGGTGCTACAAGAGAAAAAAGAGAAAGCATTGCAAGGTGGATGAGCAATATGATTCTACTCTTAAGGTAACTACTAAGCATACTAATCTGGAGGTTAAGTAAACAGTAAATTAATACAATGTCTATCAGCCCTTGCATTTCAGGCTAAGATGATATGAGGAAGTCATCCTACCGTAACAGTCCTGCAAAAGAAAAGTAAAATTTCCTCAACAGACATTCATACTAACCCTCTGAAACTGAGAAAGGTGCCCAACATGGAGAACAGCAGAGATGCTTAGATTCTGAAAGCCACAGAAATGACAGAAAAGAACTCTGCTGAAGGTCAGATTAGCATGTTGAGTGGACATAAAACAAGCAGTTATAGAATTTGGAGCTGCAGAGATAAAGTTAAATAAAAATATGATGTACAGAATGCCTTAGATATATAGTCATCGTTGAATACAGTCCATTAATGAAGTCTCAACAAACAGACTCATTACTTGTGCCTGATGTAAATGAAGACTGAGGAAAACAGCCTGAATTAGTGGTAGTACAAAACCTAAAGCAATGCCAGCCACTGAAAAACTGACAATATCTTAAATGGTAATCCCTTTGTTATGAAATATTTAAAAAGAAGCAGCATTTCTATATCTTATGGTGTCACAGTACAAATACAATCAAATGTTTCAGAACCTTATGACAACATAATATATGATAATCTAGATGATTCTGATTTTGAACAAGATGTACAGCATCAGGATTCTCTGATATCGAGGTATCCAATACAGTAGATAAGGAGAAAGAAAAACCGCTGAGAAAAGATTTGTGTGCTGCAAATAGACAAGGTCTGTCACCTGATTCACATTATCTTATGGAAAAGAGATGTGATAATTTCAACAAAACATTTCTACAACACCTAGACACTGCCGCTCCATTGCGCAAAATCAAGGTTAGAACCTCTACAAACCCCTGGCTCAGTAAAGAAACCAAACAAATCAAGTCCAGAGACACTGCCTGACTTTACTATCAAAAAAACAAAGAAACACAAAGCCTAAGTACCAAGAACTTCGCAACCGTGCAAAAAATGCATTAGGCTGGACAAAAAAATCCTACTACACAGCATTACAAACTAAATACCAACACAACCCCCCAAAATTTTGGAAAAATGTAAACCAGCTACTAAAATCCACCCAAAAGGCTACCCCCAAACCAACCACCCCTGACACTAAAGTTCCCATCGAAACACAATTCAACTCCCACTGAACTCAATTCTATCCTTAGTATCACAGGACAGTTCCTCCCTCACTATCCCCCCAACACAAATAACACTAATACAAGCTTTACCCACAAAACAGTTTCCACCACTTCAATCAAAATCATGGTCTCCAAACTAAATACCTCAACAGCAGCCGACCTACTCCCCAGATATTTCATGAAACTCACAGCAGATGCTATTGCTATCCTAGTCTCCACTCTCATAAACAGATCAATTGTTGAAAACTATGTGCCCAAACTCTGGAAAATATCCTATGTTACACCCATACATAAAGACGGGACCTCCACTGAACTTAATAACTACAGACCCATTGCTTTACTCTCCCCCCTGGCCAAAATCCTAGAAAAATGCATCCATACCCAGATGTTAAACTATCTCCTAGACAGCAACATCCTGTCACATACTCAGCATGGTTTCAGACCTGCCCATAGTACCACTACAGCCCTCCTCTGCTACACAGACACAGTAAACCATCTCAAAAATGAAGGCCTACAAGTGCCAACTCTTTTTTGGATATGTCCAAAGCATTTGACACAGTCTCACACCAAATCCTGCTAAACAAACTAAACCAATATCTATCAAATTCCACTCTTACCTGGTTCCAAAGCTACTTTTCTGACAGGTACCAAGCTGTGAAATGGAAAAATTCTCTCTCTCCTCAGCTGCCCATAACTATAGGAGTCCCACAGGGTTCGATCTTAGGACCACTACTATTCACAGTCTTCACAAATGACCTCCATACCTCAACACAGCATGCCTCTATAATTCAGTATGCAGATGACACTACCTTAATCTCTGCTGCACAAAACATTCCCACCCTCCTGCAAACAACTCAGCTAGCATTCTCTAACATTGAAAACTGCCCTGTCAAAGCCCAACTTATCCTCAATCCAAAGAAAACTCAACTTGTGATTATAACCAGTTCTAACAAAAACACTGATAACAGTCAATTCACTATCTACTCCACAAATACTACTCCAATCACTCCAGTGGCACAGGCTAAGCTATTGGGAATAACCATAGACTCCAACCTAAAATTTGATAGTCATCTCAACTTAACTATTAAAAAAGTACATGCCAAACTGGGATCACTCTACCGTATCAAGCCATTTCTTACCAACAACACAAGATCAGCCATTGCTCTCTCCCATCTTCTATCCACCCTACTCTATGCATCTCCCATTCTGACTAATCTCAACAAAACTAAACTAAGCAAAATGGAAGCCTGCTATAACAGAATTGCCCGATTTGTTGCAAATTGCTCATATAGAACTCATCACTGTATTGCTTTGTGATAGCTCCACTGGCTTGAACTTCCCAACCTCTTAACTTACAATCAGCTCTGCCTCTGTCATTCTATCTATTACCTCCCCAGTAAGTGTCCTGCCCTCAAAAACCTAGTACAACATCACACAGCCAAAAGGCCTCTTAGATCATCAAGCAAACTACTGCTAGAAGTCACCAACAGCTACAATAGCTTTGGAGATGCGCTATATAGTAGTTCAGTGGCTAAAAAATGGAAATCTGTCCCCACTAGCATTCAAAACACATCATCCAAAGCCTCCTTTAAAGACCTCATCAGGCAACATCTCAAGCAAAGTTGGCAGTGCCATGATTGCTCCCCAGGCTAGTGAAAGTGGATAAGGTATACATACTAGAGTACTTGATAATAGTTTTCAGTCTTACTCACAAACACTGACTAATCTACAATGTATGTACTGTACCTGTGTACTATGTATGTATTCTACCTATGTTCCAAATTTCAGCTGTACACCACAAATCTATTAATTACCTTTATTTTTAAATTAATATTTTTTTGCTTGTTCTCTCCACTGTAACTGTTGATGTGCCGCATACCACTGTAAAAAAACATGTCTTTTGTAATTTGTGTGTATACTGATCATGTCTAACTAAATGTATCTGTAATTTTTCTTTGTGGAGCTTTTCTCCCCTGGCCTCTACTGAAAAAGAGCCTTTTCAGCTCAGTCAGACACCCCGATTAACAAATGTAAAATAAATAAAAATAAATAAATAATAAAAATGACACTGAAACCAGTGTTTCAAACCTACCAATGAAAATATTAACCAAACAGATGAATTTGAGGCAGACGTCCATAAAATAGAGTGCTCTGGCATGAGGTAACTATTGTGCTATGCCTGTTAGTAGACTGGACATTTTACCAGGAATCATCACAACAGGTATAGAAATTGTTGACAGGATAACCCTCTTACTTTTGACGTCATGAGCCAGCTAATGTGAGATCTGGCTGGCTGATAGATTTCATCCACACAGGTCTAAGCTGAGGGAACACATTGTGTAATGTCCTCTTGTGACCACTGTAGGGTATCTTGAGCTGCAGTCTTTGGGCATTCTGGTAGGAGGACCCCATACATATACCTCATTTAGAGCAAGCTACAACAGTCTTTTGAATAAAAAAAAGTGTTAAAAACAGAGAGGCAGTGATGTTTACCTGTCTTACAGACGGGGTTTGTAAATCTAAGAGTGACGATTCTTGAAAAATTTATAAAAAAACTAATCAGTCTGCTGACCTCTAAGTTGTACTACCTTTTTTCTTTTTATTATTGATACTTCCATAGAGTGAAAAAACAATTTTTATTCTAACCCATATACACTATGTTGCTGAATGTTTTATTTTAGATACTCTCTAATATACATCACCACTTCAAAAAAAATATATCAAAGTAAATGGCATTTTATTTGGAGTGACATGAAGTCAGTCTGCTAAATACTAGCATAAACTTAATTGAGCTAACAATGCATATTCTTATATGTTAGAACAAAAAAAAACCCTTTAACGGGTGATGGAAGAATTTAGCAAAAGCTAACATTAATAATGAAATATGTGCTCCTGTAGCTGTAGTTACCTTTATTTTCTTGTGGAAGTCAAAGGCAGAGACCATGACATCAGTTATTTTGAGCTTAAACTGTCACAGCTATGCTGAAATTACAATATGCATCTACATATTGCATATAAACATTTAGCAACGATAGCACATAACTTTGATTTTAAAATTTTAGGATATAACAAAGATGACAAAGCAAAAACATAAAATATATCAACCCATAGCTAGCCATCTTCATCATGCATGTGTATACATGTACATAATATATATTTACATATGTGTGTGTGTGTGTGTGTGTGTGTGTGTGTGTGTGTGTGTGTGTGTGTGTGTGTGTGTTGTTTGTGCACATGTGACTGTGTACGTAAGATAGAGACAGAGTCATAGCTGTTCCCAGGGTAACATGAAAGCACTAATGAACCTTCCGTTTGAATTCTTTCACCACCAGAAGTAACAAGCTTTGCACACTTTGTCAAATCAAGCTTCTCACCAGCACATACTCTAGCAAATGTTTCTGCTGACTTAACATTGCACTTTGAAACTGTGTCAGCTTTGACCTCTATGTGTCTTCCATTAATCCGAACAGTACAAAATACTTCATTCTTTGCCCATAGATCTGCTAGATTGACTGTTTCATTGAGCACTGACACACCATCAACATAAAAAGTAGAATCACAGCTTTCTAATTGATAAACTTGTCTCTTTGAATTTTCTCTTTTAATAAAAGAATGCCCCTTGTTTGATTTACAAAACCTTTTGAAATTATTCCACTTATTGCATTTGTGGCATTGCTTACCAAAAGCTAAGCACTTTTCTCTTTTTGGCTCATGATTTGCACCACAATTATGACAGCTGACTATGAAACTGGGTGAGGGTATATGCTTTGAGTTTGTTGACTCACGCTTGTGCTACACTGAGACATGCGCACTCTGGAATTTGCTCGAAAAGTATGGGGCTTCCCAGTGGCTGTTGCTGGGCTTACAGTTTCTGCCATGTGCTTGGGCCTGTTTAACCACATGCTGCATACTATCAACATGAGCACTAGAAGATACTGGAAGCATGCATTTCTCATTTATAAGAATATTTGTGTGCTTTTTTGTGAGTTCGTATATCTGGCAAATCTCAATGGCCTTATTCAAAGTTAAATCACTATCGCAAAGCAAATTCTTTCTCACAGCATCATCTTTAATACCACACACAAGTCTGTCTTTTATCAATTTATCCCTTAAGTCAGCAAATCTGCATGTTTTAGCTTTATTTCTCAAGTCAGTTATGTATGTTGCAAAAGTTTCTGCAGGCTTTTGATCTGTTGTGCAAAATAAGTGCCTTTCCATTGTAATATTTTGTTTGGAGGTTACACATTTCTCTAAATTTATGTTTTAAGCACTTGCGGTCTTCTCTTGACTCAGCCAGTACCACTATGTGACAGTTTCCCCCCTCCCCTGCAATGTAGCAGGTACATACACAAATTAACGCTCTCTTTCTATGGCTTGTGAATCAGCTAAATTAAGCAGAATAAATGCCTTCATATGATCATCTTTATCAGAAAATGCAGCTTCTATAAAAATATCATACTCTTGCTCAAACACTCCAGTTTTCTGCAATATTATTAGCAAAAACAAGTGGAGCTGGTCTATGAAAGCCATGCCAAGAAAGTATGACCAAACACATGGAAAAAATGGCCCTTGTAATTATGTACAAACAGGCAGACATAGCCAATACTTGTAATAACATTCAAATGCACAGTAAACTCTTTGAAATACTGTACTTTGCAAAATATGCTTTGAAATGGCTGTATATTGCAAAATAACTGCAATGTAATACTGCACTAACATGCAAATGCTCTGTATACTTTGAATATCTTGAATAGCTTTAATTAATGCAAGAAAGTACATGCTATGAGCTACTTCAGAAAAAAATGTGGATTTTCCTTATTTTATACATTTTATGTGATTCGGACTTTGTTTCAAACATTTTGCGTAGTTATTTGAATATTTTTTCTCAATATGTCGTAGTTTTGATATTTCATTTACTTAGAAATTTGTTTAGAGCATTCTGAGTGCTTCATTTTATATTTTGCGAATAAGAAATCATTTAAGTAAGCTTTGATACCTGAAATATGTTTCTGACCTTCTTTTGCGAGTTATACATGCAGTGGGGATGATCCACTCCTCTATATTCCTTCACCTTTAACTGAGTGCCTTCTCGATCCAGAATCTGAATTTCTGGATCCCTTTCTGACACCATGTTTCTCAGTGAAGATGAACAGGCAGGGTAGTTTGTTTATATGCATTATTACAGAAACACATCAGGATGGAGAGTAACAGTACAAAATATAAACAAACTAATTAATTGACAGACTACATAGACAGGCATGCTTACATCTCAACAGCTTACTACAAAATGGCAGTCAGGCTTGCATGTACTCAGTATTTATACACTTGTGCAAGACTCTTAAAGACATACATACATACATATTGATCTATAACTTCAACTAAGGGTCAAAGAAGATCAAACCACCAATGATTAAAATCACTGAAGTGTGATACCTGAAAAATATTGACAAGAAAAAGCTGTAAGCAATTTTCCAGGAGGGCAAACCTCTTGCACCCCCTGATATAGGGGACAAGCCCCTCATACCTCTGAACTTATAAATATATATATATATATATATATATATATATATACTGTATATATATATATATATATATATATATATATATATATATATATATATATATACACACACACAGTATAGATATATATATATATATTTATATACATACATACATCTCGCCAACAATGAATTCATATGGAGGTGCACTGATCCTCAATGTCTTGAGACTCTCAGAACTGACACATGAGAAATCAAGCTTTGTCTGCCAATAAGGTAGCCTGCCTCAATCGGTAACCATATGGTTCTCTGTATGGTATCACAGTGGTGATCTCTATTATATTACAAATGAATGAATCTTGAGTATTTTCCTCTTGGCTGCTTGAAGAATAGCAACATTTTATTGTAAATGTAGACAGATTAGTGGTAGACCATACTCAAAATGGACATGTTTGACTATTGATGCTCCAGCTTCATTAATAAGTAAATGGGAAGTTCAATAGCATATCTTATCTGCTTTAGAACTTTGTCAACATGTTATGCTCCATGTCAGCAAAAGGATAACTTGTAATCTAACATACTCACTAGATATTTTATTTATTTATTTTTATTTTACATTTGTTGACCGGCCTAGTCCAACTGGATATATGTCCATTTTCAGTAGAGGCCCGGAGAGAAAAGCTCCACTAAAGTTAATAGCAATATCAGATACAGTACATTTTTAAGGCTAGGCAATATAAGTTATTTACATAGTAGCTAAACAAACATATAATTGACAAATATTTCTACAAGATAATGGTGAGAACAAATATGAGGTATATATCATATATGAGGTAGAGACAAATACATACTATAGAGAGCTTGCTAATCAAGAACAAGCTCTGTAGTACCTTCTAAGATAGGCTAAGTTAGTACCAACTTTTGTTAGCTGACAGCTAATACATTCAGAGATTAACAGGAAGGAGGACCAAGCAGAGCAGCAGTGAGATACGTATACAATAAGTATGAAGGAAGGAGGTGATTAATCTGGGTTGGTGCATGGACATAGCCAGTGATTCTTAAGGTATTCTTTGAGTTGTTTTTTGAAAAGTAGTGTAGAGGAAAGAGATGAGAGTTCCCTAGGAAGCAGGTTCCAAGTTTTCCCCACGGTGTTGGAGAATAGAGAGTCCCCAGCATTATTGCAAGACTTGTGTATTGATACTAGTAGTTTATTTGCCGAGCGTAGGGTAGAAAGATTTATGTAGGGGGTAATAAGGCTAGTGAGTATTGACGTATTACTAGGATAATAAAGGATCTTGTGTGTGATAATAATTTGGTTCCAGCCAACCCAGTTGCTTTAGATTGTAGTTCATTTGAGAGCATAGACATTCTTTCTGGATTCTTGATGTTTACAAGCTGAGCTTGTGCTTGTTATTGTGATTTGTGTTACTATAGATGCCTTTCCTCTTTATTCTAATTATTATTGTTGCTGTTATAATATGCAATTATTTTGTTTTATTTATTTAAAAGCTTTCATATATTAATCCACCTTTGATCATTTTATTACACAAGTCTTGAAATTCTTATCTGACCCAAAAATTCTTCTATTATGCTCAAATGTTTTACAATTCACCTACTTTATACTTTTACTTAAATTTCATTGTTCCCCATTCTGCCCCTTTTCTTGGCAGCATATGGTCTGAAAATCTATTTGTTTCCATCTTATATGTACTAATTTTTATTTTGTCTGAATTAAAAAATCAGTACATGTTCATGCATTGCCACTTAAATACGTATCCCTCTGTTTTCTATTTACTGGTGACACTTCAGCTTTTTTCACATTTTTACAATATATTTGCTATCAATGTACAAATGCTCACATTATGCGCTTGTTATATAATTCAGACCACCTGCCCACATTATTTTCTTATCAGTAGACAAAAAAGGGGGTTCAACCTGTCTGAAGCTGGAAGATTATAAAAAGTTGTTTTTTTCCTATACCAGGTGCTTGAATTATTATTTTTTTCAGTACCAACACTGCAGTGGAGCACTGAGAGGGCATTGCACTCCCAAGTGCGTCATCCTTCACTTCAGATAAAATGTTAAAAGGAGGTCTCTTACTTTTTAATTTCTCCAAGTCTTTTGGGTTTTAATACCATGACTGGAATGGACCCCATTCCTGAGTCAAAGTATGATTAAAGTTCATAAAATTAGTATTGTTTCAGTCTTTGATGTTAGCCATTGTTTCAGTCTTTGAATGTTAGCCAGAAGTGCTCTTGGCAGCACCCATAGTGTGCCCAGTAATGACTCCTTCTGCAATTTGTATGGATTACATGTATTCGTAACATATCTAAGCATGATTGTACATTCGTTTTTTATAAGACCAATTGTTCCTACTACTACTGGAACTGTCTGGGTATCTGGCTTCCACATTGCCCTCATTTCTGCCTGCAAATAATGGTATTGTATGACTTTGTGTCTCACTGTACATGAGACACTGTATGGGTCAGTTCATGGTATCTCAGGTGAATGTAGAGACCTACTGCACTTATCAAGAACAGGGTTACTTTATATATACAACTTTATATCAACTTTTCTATTCCACAACCATATTATCAGTTTTAACACATTAAAATATCAATTTTTATTGAACATAAAATCAGACATGTGAAAAAGCTATTCTGTCTACCCAATCACAAATCCATTATCTCTTATACTTTTCATGCAGTATAATTTCCATATTAACTTCAGAAATATATATTCTTGCATATTTGTGCAATATTGCAATCAAAGCATTTTAACTCTTTTGCATTGCAGAAACGTGATGTTTCTTTTATGTTACATACATTACACACTTTTTTTCTCATACGTGTATATAAAGCAGAAGCTTTTACTTCTAGTTTGTTTAACAATAAATGCCTCACAAAATCTTGGCATTCACGTTTCCGTTTTTATCTCTGTTGTCTTTGTCTTATTGCTACTTGCATTTCTACATGTAAATCTTTGCACTGGTCAGTAATGAAATAATCCTTTATTATGTCATTATACAATTGTTTCCTGTTCATTAGTATTCATTTCATATTGAATTTAAAGCAATGAATAAGCACAGGAATCTGGATAGTTCCAACCTCACCACCCCTGAGTGTTGAGGAAAAAATAAAAAACAGAGAAACTAGTGGTCTTAAAACTTCATTGATGCACTCAGTCACAATAATTTCCAAAAATCATGAAATACAGGTAGTTTTGCAAAACAACAAGCCTTTATTCATCACAGACAAGTGATCCTCAGTAACAAAAAATCAGAACTCTTTTATATTAAATTCCTACATCTTAAGCTTTCTCTGATATCCTATGGCTTCTTTGTTATCTGAATTAACTAAGCTCTTCTAGCATATTATAGTCTCTCAAAGGTATTTATATTTCTAATTTAAAAATGTCCAAATGAAGTACTTCAGTATTAGTAGAGGTGAGGTGATACCAAGTATACAAAGGGTTTATCATTATTTAACTCCTCGTTTTCATTTATATTAAATAGCACATTTATTTTAACAGGATTAAGTCCTGATCCCTGCAGTATTCCAAAAATACTTCTACCTTTGTTTTTTGTTTTTTTGTGCTGTAAACATAAATGCCTCCAAAATATGCACTTTTATCTAAAGGACTAAATTTGTGATATACACTTACTCTTTAAGGGGCAGCATGAATGTCTTCTAGAAAGCAGCTATATTTCTTATTTCTTCCAAAAATCTTATTCCATTGTTTTTATACACAATATTGCCCTTACCAAATCATATTAATAAAGTTGATATTTCTGATATTGAAAAATATATACATCCTGTTTTCAGAACCATGTAGCTTAAACAGTTTTCACTTTAATTAGTTTTGATATCTGCATTTACTTTTTTGCTAATACTCTTACACCGTGTATGTATGACATCTTTATAGCAACACCACATTTGACCTATAGCCTCCCTGTACATCCTGTAATTTTCTACTGAAATAAATCAATACAGTATTCATTATTTATAGAAAATAAAACAGTACTTGTCAGAAAACCATGCTTATAACTGTTTTAACTCTTAATTGTTCAGTTAACCATAATTTATTACAGTTCTTACTGAACATTTTTCATATGCCAACATTAATAATGTTACAGCTTTTTCACTTATTTATTTATATTTGCTTACTGGGGTAGTGCACTGATCAATATTGACCAATTTCAGGCTCAGCCCCGGGTGAAATACAAAACATTTCACAAACAAAATATACAGAAATACAAGCAATAACAGCATAGGTCTGAGTAATTACATAATAAAAACTGTGTATATACATTCTAGTGAACAAGTACAGAGCAATGTACAATAAAGCAGAGTGTAATGTACAATATCTACACAATATACACATTCATTTCTAAAGTGGGCCAATCTTCACTGAATCCAGAGAGATGAGAAGAGACCTGGAAAGGAGATAGGTTAGCTACTATGTCCTGTACTGAAGCAGAAGCAGTTGGCCTGAATGCAGAAGTGCTTGCTAATTTGCATTCTGAATTTGGGATAAGCATTGATTTCCTTAATGTCTATGGGGAGAGCTTGCCAAAGAGGAGGTGCCTGAGAAGAGAAAGCATATGCAGTGCTGTGGGGTTTGGTTCTAGGGGTAATGGGAGGTAACCCATATACACTCAAAACGACCCATGTTTAATAATGACTTATACTATCACATGCCTTTTCCATAATGTACACACTATTAATCTCACTTCTATTTCAATAGTATCCACAGTTTCCTTTATAATGACTTTCATCATATGCTTGTACAGGGTATAGCCAAATCTTTCTAACCCTGGTACCATATTTTCTTTCAGTTTTTAAAATCTTTCCATCATCACTTTATATTCTGCCTCTAGCATTCTTGCACTGCAGTTATAGTTTAATTCCCATTGTTTCTTATTATATAAAGTCTTTACATACTCCACATTTGTTGCCATTATTTGTTTCAGCACCTATGTATAACATGCCCTTGCATGGCCTCCATGTGTTAATGTGGTTTTCTCCAGGTGTTCTGATTTCTTCCCATATTACAAAGACATGCAGCAGGTGGATTGTACACTCTAAACTGGCCATAGGTGTAAGAGTGCAAGTGTACGTGTAGAATGGAAGGACAATCGTGGCATGGCTAGCCACCTGGTTGCATGAGGATTAGCTCCGGATGATTGGTACTACTGAAGTAACACCCTGACCCCATGTACAAAAAATGAGAAAAGAGTTATGGATGGATGGATATCCAACTTGCTTAATCATGAAAGTCTTCATTCTGCTTTCATTTTGTTTTGCCCATTTGACTAAAGATGTAATAACTTCTTTCTTACCTTTTAATTAATATATCTGTCTATGTAATATCACTTTCATTGTTTTCTTTATTTACTTCATATCTTTCTTTTTCTGCTCTTATCATTCCACATAATGTTATTCTAACAACACATTATGCTCCCTTTAATTGCCTACAAACACACACACACACAGACACACACACACACACACACACACACACACACACATATATATATATATATATATATATAAATATATATATATCACACACACACACACACACACACACACACACACACACACACACACACACACACACACATATATATATATATATATAAAATATACATACACACACACACACACACACACACTACATTTTATATTTTCTTTATTCAATTCTTGTTCAGTTTGCATATAACTTTTACAAAATTTTACTTTATATGTTAACCTGGCTCAGAGTGGAGCAATTGGTAGCATCACATATGCAGTTGTGCATTCCAGAAGGTTGTGTGTGTGTGTGTGTGTGTGTGTGTGTGTGTGTGTGTGTGTGTGTGTGTGTGTGTGTGTGTGTGTGTGTGTGTGTGTGTGTGTGTGTGTGTGTGTGTGTGTGTGTGTGCTTTAAGTGGGCAGAGCTACTGATATCACAAACATCACCATACATAGCAGTCAGTGAACTCCAGCTCACCTATCCTTATTTCAATTGCAATCTGCCACATGATTATCACACTGACTCCCATCACCAGGGATATGCCAGATCCCATGCAGAACCTAGTGCCTCCCTCCCTCCTCCCTAGAGTAGGCAAGCCTGCAAAAGGGTACTCCTAATCCAATCCCCCTGCCCAGATCATCCAGCGTCCAGGCTGCTAGTCAAACTTGTGTTGTCTGGGTTGTATTCTGGCGTCTATCCCTCTATGACATGGGGATGCTTCCTTTTATTACATCAGCATCTTCTCTAAGTTTCCCAAACTGCAAGGTAATCCAGAAATGCAGCTTGTTTCCTCCTCATTTCACCATTTATCTCCTGCATAGTTTCTGATTAAAGAAAATAGTCTATCTCCATTTTACATTGACCTCTCTTACATGTAAATTCTCTATTCTGACCTAATCACAATTGTCCACTTTACATTTTCTTAAACATTGTAATATCTTAGTTATTCTTGTCTTTTTATGGTTACAACTAAAGTTTCTTAATACTATTATAACCATAGTTACTGATACGTTTATATCTTTTTATGGAATTCAGTTCTTTTTTTAATAATTTGAGTATATAATACAATTAGTTTTACTGGTTTACATTTACTCTTAAATCTATAATTGTTAAGCTTCCTAGTTATAACCTATATCAAAATTTACTAATAATACTGGAAATTCCTGAATGTTTCCTTACCACAATCCACACTATTTTACAACCTTATAATAATTCAAATAGGTTAGTTGCATTTCTATAA
Source organism: Protopterus annectens (assembly GCF_019279795.1). NCBI lineage: Eukaryota > Metazoa > Chordata > Ceratodontiformes > Protopteridae > Protopterus > Protopterus annectens. Next base: position 1,401,578,277 of record NC_056737.1, read on the forward strand.
GAAAACAAACATCCAATAATAATATCTCAGCAGCAACTTGTCTGCACCAATTTCACACCATAATTAGTTTTTCTTTGTTTATAATATTATTGATATTAACAGACAATAATGTTAAATTATACTTAACTTTTCTGGTTCTGTTTCATCAGTATCTTTTTACTTCCTTCTTTAAAGTATTCCATTAATAGATGCTGACTAGGTTGCATAGACATCCTCTGTGCCCACATTATTTGGCCAATGCAGGTTGGTTACTTAGCACAATCGTGAGAATCTCTGATTTAAAGACACGGTAAAGCCAAACAGAGAAGCAACTCCTTAGTGACTCTGAATAGAAAATTGTACTGTTAAACTGACAGTGCTACTATTCTCCCTAGCAGCCTATGCATCTTGGTAGCATAGGTATCTGCCTAAATTATTTACTTACATATTTATTTATTTGTTTGTTTGTTTATTCATTTATTTATTGATTGTCTTTGTTGACTGGGAAAGTCCAATGGACACAAGCCCTTTTCAGAAGAGGCCCAGGGAGAAAAACTCCATGTTTTTGTTCTTACAAAAAAATTGTTACATAAATATATACCATGCATACGTTATCATACAATAAATGTTTAATTACATACAGAAAAAAAATCATATTGTCTTTGCTTAATACATTTGGTTGAATGTATATGTCTATATGTACAATTTGCTAAAGAGGTACAACAGATGAGTTATAGTGGTTAGGAAGAAGTGAGATGTATAAACCTTCGATTATATAAGATTATATAATTATATTATCTATTATATATTATATCTATTAAATAAAACGTTCTATTATATAAGAAGTGGGATGTATAAACCTTCTATTATATAAGACTGCCCTTTTCACTCCAGGAAGCTCACTGCAGAGTAGCCTCCATACACCTCTCTCTCTACGATATGCATGTCTCCTCTACTTTAAACACTGTTTCCCCTTACACTTTGTAAGAAAGGCTAGTACTTGTAGTGTTAAGCCCATTATGGCTTTCTCCTTAAACTTTGTAAGACAGGCCAAACCTTATAGTGTTAAGCCCATTATAGCACTGTTTTTTTTACTTTCTATTATCCAAAATTTAAGACACACTTCCCCCTACTGCATGGCCTTTTAGCATCTTCCCTTACCTCAAGAGAATTGGCTAAGTCTCTCCCTAGTATTTTAGCTACTTATTTCACTATTCTATTAAATGTATCCATCTGTTTAACTGTACATGTTTAACAGGCTATGAGGTATGGACAGCCTGGTATTGTCTAACAGCCCTAACTCAACACATAAAATAAATAAATACCCTACCCCCATTCCCAACCACCCCCACTTCAATTACATTTATTCTATTCTCAGCCCCCCTCCTTCACCCAGTATACTACATACACCTATACCATACAGATAAGACCCACCCACTTCTTCCACACACACACACACACACACACACACACACACACACACACACACTCACTGTAAAATGCCCCCTCCAATCAACACAAAGCATCACTTATCATGCATTATTTTAGTTACAGCCCTTAGTATACTTATTTACCTACTTGCACAAACCACCTCCATACATGCTACCTTATACCCCTTACCACCTACCTCCTGCACACAAACCCTTCCTTCAAATCTAAACAAGCTTAATTACTCAGAAATCTCTCCCTCTCTACTTGTATTTTCTGTCATTACTTCAACCAGACTAAAACTACTACTCCCTACCTTCAAAATTAAAATATGTATATTACACCCCCATAAAGCCACCCAACACAGACAGCAAACTCACATTATTTTTCATCTCTCCCACTCACTAACACTATGTGGAGATATTCATCCAAATCCAGGTCCAGCCTACCCTCCTTCAAACACCACTAACCCAACAAACCAAACACTTCATCTAATAATAAACACACACAGTATTTGCAACAAAATTACTGAATATCATGCATGGCTAACCACCCACACCCCAAACATTGTCGCAGTAACTGAGATGTGACTAAAGCCACACATTGCTGATACTGAAATTCCCCATCCTGTATATAATATTATTCGCTCCAATAGACTTCATAAAAAAAGTGGTGGTGTAGCATTAATCCATCAAAACTCGCAAAATAACCTACCCAAAACCCATTCCCACTTTCGGAAACCTAGAACTCTTACTTACATCCCTTCACTTAAATAGCAACAAACACATATGCATCGCTGTAGTTTACATTCCCCCAGGTCAAAATACCCATACACTCGAAGACTTTCTATCTACGATAAATGTAAATATATCACAGGAAATTATAATCCTAGGAGACACCAACATTAACTCGTTAAACTTAGTCTCCCCCTCCCTAGCAAATAGTATAGACCTACACAGATTCACACAGCTCATCACTACACCCGCCCATGATCAAGCAACAGAATCTGAATCAACCTTAGACTGGATACTAGTACCCACCCTCAGAATTATGCAAACTCAGGAACCCTACCAAACACTCTAAGCGATCACCTCCCAGCTTATACCCATAGGACTTAACCTCAAACTATCAAAACACACTCATATAGAACCTCTAGAAATCTTGCTCACTTCAACCAAAATAAATGTACAAACATTTTAAAAGCTCAAAATTGGAACCCACTAAAAACTCTCCCCCTAGACAAGGCTGTTGATTATTTCAACAAACTCTTCTTAGATACTCTCAACAGCTTAGCTCCAATGCGTACCAAGCGGACTAAAATCAATCATGCCCCCTGGTTAACTAAACAAACCAAACAAATTCTCTTTCTTAGAGATAAAGTCTATAAAATATGGCTAAAAAATAGAACACAGAATAAACTCAACTATAAACAAATTCGTAACAAAGCAAAAAAGTTAGTGATGCAGGATAAAAAAGAATACTTTTTCCTCTAAACTAACAACCTCATATAATAATCCTAAAAAGTTTTGGAAATCAGTCTCTACTCTGCTCAACCCAGGCACCCTACAAAATCCGTCCCCAGCACTGGAAAAGACTCCACAACACATTTCCCATTACTTTAACACCCACTTCATCTCCACCATTTAAAACCTACTCAAACATGCCCCACCCAACACAAACTCAAACCTCCTAAGTACTACTTACCCACCACTTCTCAAAAACAACCCCCCAACAGCAGCAATACTAATACTCCTTCAGCCTACTATTTTACAGTCCAACCTGTACCCACTTCCATGCTCTTGAAGCTCTTAAAGAAACTCAAACTCTGCTCACTTTCTGTAGATAATCGTCCCCCAGAATATCTGCAACTAGCAGCTAGTGCAATTGCATATCCAGTTAGCATTCTTATAAATCAGTCCATCTCAGAATCCTATGTTCCCCACTTATGGAAAAAATCCATTATTACTCCACTACATAAAGGCGGAAGCTCCCATGACCTCTCCAACTATCACCCTATCTCTATATTCTCCCCTCTATCAACAATACTAGCAAAAATGTGTTTACACACAACTATTGAAACACCTATCTGAAAATGCTCTTCTGTCCCCTACACAACATGGTTATAATCCAGGACATAGCACAATCACTGTCCTACTCTCTTTTTCTGATACTATTACCAAAGCCATAGATACTGGTCATCCTACCTCTGTAATCCTACTGGACCTATATAAGGCTTTTGATACTATATCCCATACTAAGCTGCTATGTAAAGTATCTAACTTAGGATGTTCCCTTGAAACCCTTAATTGGTTTACCTCTTACCTACAAAATAGGGAACAATCAGTAAGGTGACATAATGTACAATCTGATTATCAAATTAGCAACATAGGGATACCACAAGGATCCATTCTAGGACCTATCTTTATCAACGATCTTCACAAAACCCCTCACATCCAAAACCTTATCCAATATGCTAATGATTAATACACTAGTATCCACCTCCAACAATTTCTCAGATCTTCTAACAATTACACAAAATACCTTTACTTCTGTTGAAACATGGCTTATCAATGCACAACTAATGTTAAACCCCCCAAAAATTAAACTTTTACTTTTCTCTACAAAAACACCTGACACTGACTTTAAAATCCATGCTAAAGATGGTAAGAAATTGAAATAGTGAAAACAGCCAAACTGCTAGGAATAATAATAGACAACAAACTCAGTTATGAACCACATATCCTCAACACAATAAAAAAAATACACTTTAAATTAGGCAAACTATATCGCCACAAACTTTACCTGTATAGCAACACCCGAACAAAACTTGCCAGCACATTACTCATACCCTCCCTTCTATATGGCAGTGCCATCTTTACCAATCTTCACTCAACCCTTAGAAATAAATTACAATCTTGCTAGTATAAAATAGCCAAATTTGCCTCCGGAACACCTTCCCGTTCTTACCACTGCCAATCTATCACTAACCTGAACTGGCTAGACTTTTCCCACCACCTCCAGTATACCCAACTAACCATAGCCCACAAGCTAATCTATAAACCCAATGACTGCCCAGCACTCAGCTCAATTCTACATACATATATTCCTACTAGAACACTAAGATCCTCCTGCAAATAAATGCTAACTGTAACTAAACCCAACAAAAGAGCAGGACAATGTCTGTACTTCCATAGCATTGCTAAATTATGGAACAACCTACCATCCCATATAACCCAAATTGACCAAACAAAAACCTTTAAGACAGCTTTAAAATCACATTACCTGGATAATCCATCCTGTGCCTGCCACACAAACAAACCACCCAAAAGATAGCCCATTAACTAAATATCAGGATGGTGTAAGATATAAACCATGTCCATACTGTTCCCTCAGGTGTAAAATATTTGTTTCTCTATTTGTATTTAATGACTCCTGATGTAATACTTCATGTAAACACTAACTGAATGTCTAATTATACTATGTTTTGCCTCTTATATGTGCAATATTTAGTATACTTATGTGACAACTTTTTGTCAACATTGTTTTATAATGTATTGTCTTTGTCAACTGTGGAGCTTTTCTCCCTGAGCCTTTCTCTGAAAATGGGTTCCAATAAATAAATAGTGGTTTGTTATAGACAGAAGGATAGGAAAGAGGTAATTAATGCTGGTAATTAGCTAAGTATATCGCAAGAGCAGAGCCAGGTTTGTTGTTGATGTTGCTTTAGCAGACTTTTGAAGCATTTTTCATTTTCTGTTTGTTTTAGTAGTGGAATGGAATTCCATAGTTTTGCAACATAATGGGAGTAGAGCGAGTTGCCTGATGACTTTTTAGACTCACAAACACACGTACAGACACATATACTATCATCGCAGAGAGACACGAACACATGAATAATCATACATATCCAATCGTCCACAAACCCTGCACCCTTACTCATACTCAAAGAAGCACTCAGCTATACAGACACATGCACACTCCAACACACAAACGCACGCACACACACACACACACACACACACACACACACACACACACACACACACACACTAAAATCTTTTTATTAAAAAAATGATATTGTTAGTCAGGATTATCAGTATTATTTTTATTACTACAGTATTATTATTGTTGTTGTTAATGCCATTGTGTATACTTTTGATACTTTTGTGTGTTTCTCACACAGTGCCATTGTCACTGTATGTTGATTGTATTTATTAATTCTATGTTAATGTATTTCTGCACATTAACTTTACAATTCTCCTGGTATATATTTTGTCAGTGTGTAACAAAGAAACTGAAAAACAGAGCATAGGAAACTCATGTGACTTAAAAGACTTGTTTTCCTGGTGGGAAACAGGGGCTTTTTGGCCATCTGTACTAGTGTATGTTTTTAGCTCAGTAACCATTTGAAATGTCAGCACCCATTTCATAGAGTCCTAGAATATGAAGACTGAATGTCCAAAAAAAAAAAAAAACAGACTTGCATATACCCTGTAGCCTGCAGCAAGTTATAACTGGAGCTAGCCACTTAGTGAACACTCTTGATGCAGTGGATAGTCCAAAAGGTAAAGCAGAGAACTGATAAACTGATCCAGACACAGAAACCTTAAGAAAAGCATTGGTAGTTGTCATAATGGTTAAAGTATTTCCCTTACAGACACAACATACAGGGTCTGAGTCTCATATTTGAAAGCAAAATTGACTAAGTTTAAAATGGTGCTAGCATAGAACCTACCTATAAACCTATAAACAGGAATGAGATGATAAGCATTTTTAAAAGTAGAGTTACCATGAGTACCACAGTAAAAAGTAAAAGAAAATCCCAGCCAAGCTAGATTTTCCACTGTAAGATTCCTTAAAACCTCTTGTATTAGAAGTAACATGGGATATATGCAAATGACCCATTAAGGACATCAGTGTTTCAGATATATGGCAGTTATGAATGCCCATGACTTTTTTCTTCTTAAGTCTATTATGGACAAATTCAGGCCAATAAAGCCAAACCCCACTGGTTGTTGACATGCATGTTTCAGCCTTCTTATGGCATAAAACTGTGTTGATGATGCCATAAGAAGGCTGAAACATGCTTGCCAACAACTAGTGGGGGTTGGCTTCATAGGCCTGAATTTGTCCATAATAATAAGCAAACCCTTAATAAATGGATTTTTTTTACTATGGAATAGCGACTCTCTTTAATTAAAATGATTATCCTTCCTAAAATTCTGTATATAATAGAATCTTTATCCCTCCCCCTCCCAAAAAATATATAAAACAGTATAATTCTTTGTTTCTGAGATTTGTATGGTTACTAATAAGCCTAGATTGGCTTTAAACCATAACATTAGAGATTGGACATCAGATGGTATTGGTCTTCCAGATTTAGAATTATATTACTTATCCTCAGTTGTTAAGACAATAATTTCTTGGTTAAATAAAATTATAATGCCAAAGGGAAAGATATTCAGGGAGGTATTTAGTGTAAATCCAATAATTTAACAAAATTATATGATACTAAAATAGTTACTAATAAATTTCATTGGTTAGTAAAAGACTATTTTATAGAAAACAGAAACAAACCAGTTACTTCTTATAATACTAATACAATAATACAATAATATCCTCATTTAAACATTTAATTTTCAGGAACCCTGAATATAAAGTATGGATTTTATTTGTATTTTCAATTGCCTTCACTCAAAATAGTATTAATACATTTAATTTAAAAAAAACATGACTACATGTAAAGACAAAAGCCTGTTATACAGTTATCAATTACTATACAATGGGAAGTTATAAAATGCTGACCATATCATTAATAAGTCTTAGTTAAGCAAAGATATGTGGTTAGAAATTCAAAATTGTAGACCAACAGTTAATTCTTTCCCACATCCATTGATTTACTCATTATTCTAATGCACCAGAATATAATTAGAAAGGGTCTTCTATCTAAAATATATAAGGTACTTAAGAAATCAACACTGTATAACAGGGAAAGCTGTGGAGATTATTTTAGACTTGTTAATAATAACTCCCCAAGTGAACATGATAAAAAACTAATAATCCAATCTTCAAAACAAACTACTTCATCACTAAGGTGGAGGATATTCTCTTAGAAGTTCCTGACTAGAACTTTTATCACACCACATAAAGTTATATTGATGTTTAATAAAGATATAGGATGCTGGAGATGTAAACTAAATGTTAAAGCTGAGTAGCAGCATATGTTTTATGATTGTATAAAACTTAATACATATTGGGATAATATGAATTATCTCTTTCAGTCTTTCTTATTTTATTTAATATACTTATTCCCACTTATGTCATAAACATAAAATACCCTATTTTATGAAGTATCTTAAACTCAGTAAGAAAAGTCATCACCAAGAACTGGAAGAATCAGACTGCTCCTACTATGAAGGAATTTGTACATTTTACAACTGAAGTTTGTCATCTTGAATTTAGCACGATCAAGACTTGAACATCAAGAATCACCTCTTTGTATAATATATGGTTGAAATTCAAAGAGCTTCTGGATAAATGGACTTTAATAATTAACTAACAACTATGCTCATCGCATTTCTTCTTCTGTCTAAAAAGCTTTGCTTTATAATAGACACCATTGTAAATAGTTATTTTAGTTAGTATTGTTCTTTTATATATATGTATATATATATATATATATATGTATATATTATATATATATATATATATATATATATATATATATATATATATATATATATTGCAAAATTAACACTAGATCCAGGGATAGATATTTACTACAACTGAAAAGTATATCCTGGTAGAGCTTTGAAGAAGGAAACACGTAGACCAGATTGTAAGGTTGAGCACTTTCATTCGCTAGTTTATTTGAAAAACATCGAACTTCATGAAGTTCAATGTTTTTCACATAAACTAGTGAACAAAAGCACTTATATATATATATATATATATATATATATATATATATATATATATATATATATATATTATATATATATATTGTTTTTTTTTGTTTTGTTTGTTTTATAAAATTTATATTATCATATATTAATATTTTGTTGTTAAAATTTTCAGTAAAAACAATTGAGAAAAAGAAACTGAGCTCTCCTGAGTATGAATCAGAAAACTGAGGAGAAAGTCCATATCTGTCCCTTCAACTTCCTGTCCAGATTCAGAATCTTGAATCTCTTCAGGAAAGGAGCTATCCTCCTTTCTTTTACCAGAAAGCAATAAATAAGAAGGATCAGAACCCTGAATAAAACCCTGAGCCAGACCCAGTAAACTATTCCTGTCTAAGAAAATTTGAGGAGGAATAGATACACGTTTAGTTTTCTATTTCTTTTTGACAGAAAAACATTTGGGTCAATAGTGTTATAAATGGCTCACGTTGTTGTTCCAGGGATGGGCATAACATTCTGACACAACAGTGAAACTTTCCCTGTTCCTTCTCCCAGGGCCAACAAGAGTGGCTCTCCCTGGACAACTGAGGGGACCCCATCAGCCACAGAGGATGGGGCTACCCCAGTCCATAGTGGATGATTTGCTTACCATAATTAGTAGTAAGTATAGACTTACTGATGACAATTGTACGTGTGCAATTGGCACAGCTTGGAGAACTGATGTTACATATATTAATGACTGGACTGGTGAGATAAATAATGTTAGGTAAAGAGCAAATAGAATGCATATTTAGGAAAGGAAGCGTGTATTGTCTATAAAGATCATTCAGCCCCTATTGAAGAAGATAATACCACTGACAACTTTGGAATTCCGGATACAAGTATTCAAAAATCTGGGGATTCAGAGCATATAGGGGAAAATAAAAAAGAAAGAAAGGAAGAAGTTCACAACAAATAACAAGAAAGTAAATGAAACTCATAATGTCTGTAAAGCAAAGAGAATACATACAACAAAGTGAATTATAGCATTTTTCTATCAGAAAACCTTCAGTCTACAGAAAAAGGCATCATGTTCCAAATGAGAAGGTAGAAAAAAAGGCAAGGGGCAGGTGAAAAGGAAGAAATCAAAGCTGAATGTGGAAAAATTGAAGAACATTATTATAAGAAAAAAAAGAGGAGAAAGACTGACTTTGACAACATGATTCAAGCTGTGGATGTGCAAAGCCATCTGGATGAAAACTGTATGCTTGCAAATGTATTAAACAATGAAAACAGTGTGACTAATAAGAGTAATGGTAACAATTGATAGAGTAGATATTACTGAATTAGAAGTTAAAGATTCTTCAGATCTAGTCTGAAAGGATATTCTTGTAATTGGAGATGCAGTTATTAGAGGAACTGATACTTATATTTGCACAGAGGATAATGAACATCGAGTAGTGTTATGCTTGCCAGGAGCAAAAATAGAGGATGTGATACAGGCCTTGGAATGCTTTAATGTACAGATCTGTTTTTATTCATATCAGTGCAAATGGTCTCATCCACAAGGACTCTCTGACTGTTAGTAAAGAACTTAAAGCACTTTTAGATAGCATAGCTTGTACTGGTGTTAGGACATATTTTTCACAAATGACACATAGAAAGGATAGTCAGGTCACCTTGAATGAAAAGATTGTTGGGGTAAATACCTACATGAAAAAATGTCCCATTTTAAAAAATGGAAATGTGTAGAGCATCTGACCTAATTTTGTGTTCGACAGTATGGCATGCACTTATCAAAATCAGGAAAGATATTTTTTGCAGCAGATATTTTGCAATATTTGATAATCTCAACGCAGGATTTTTGCCAGTTCAAATATGTAACAGAGAGCAACATTTGATGCATATCTGATGGTTGTTAATGATAGGAGCATTAATAATATTTTTATTGGAAAATTTGCTATATACTGCCACAAGAGTGATGTTGTTATTGTTTGTAAAACATGGTTAAAGAGAAATAACTGGAAACCAGTTCTGTCAGGGTTAAAAAAATGTTTTTACTGTAACCGACATTCTCAATAAAAATTCAGGAGGAAGTGTTATGATAGGGCTTAAGGATAGTTATGAGACCTGTGATTATTACATATTCAGTGATAATACCAACACTATAGATCATGTAACTGTGTTAATAAGGACAACCATGGAAAATATAACAATTGTTGGGGTGTATAGGCCATCAAAATCAAGTGCTGATGACCAAGAGGAATTCAAGCATTTTTTGCATGAAACACAGAAAGAAAGAATAATAGAGGGTGGAGGCTTACATTTACCAAAAACAGACTGGAATAATATTTATTCAGCAACTTTAGTAAAGAAATTACTCACAATGTATATATCTTAAAAAAGACCATCAAGGAGCAAAACATACTAGATCTTGTTTATGTTCCTAAAGAATTACTGTCACTTCATGTCAAGTTTAACACCACTGATGCACAGTGATCGTAGGGTTAAAAAGGTTAATCTGTTGCTAGATAAATCTGCTAAACTGACATCTATACCAATGCACGAAAGATTAATAACTAATTATTTGGAAGCAAAGCAGTCGGTATATAAAACTAACTGTAGTGATGTGTTCAGTGGAAAAACTGCAGAAGGAATGTGGAAAGTTTTGAAAATTTTGTTTGAATGTAAAAAATTAAAAAAATGTTTAACATAAGGATTTAGGCACACAATGTCAGGAGGATGTATTTCCATAAGAACAGGATACTTAATTAAAGTGAGAGGCAGAAAAATATAAGAAATGGAAAAGAGGTCAAACTATGACTTTGAAAACTGAAATAAGCAAGCTGGACAGACAAATTAAACATAGTATAAAACTAGATCAAGAAAAATGTGAAGAAAGTGTATATAAAAATATTGAGCATAATACAGGAAACCATTTTATAGATACATAAGATGTGGATGGAGTAAAGACATACAAATTGTGAAACTGTGAGCAGATTCTAAAATGTATTCTCAAACACAACAGATTATAGATATATTTACAAAATCTTATGCAAAACCATCTCAATGTCTTATTCAGATATCGGACTTAATTATTCTTTTGAGAAATCTTGGCTAGGCTTAGAGGGCCCCCCCCCCCCAGGTCATTAGCCTAGTAACAATCTATGAATCTATATAATAACAGCTGTGAATGAAAAATTGTGCTGTGATGTAATTTATACAGATTTAACATTCATCATTTGACAGGGTCATACACAATACACTGAGCAATAAATTAGAACAGCTAGGTATTGATATACTCTTGATAAGATGGATAGCCACAGACAGCAATAGGACAGGTGAAATTCAAGATTACCACCAGGGTGTTCCACAGGGCTCTATCCTAGGCCCATACTTGTGTATATTGTAACTTTCAGATGTATCTTTTTCATCTGAGGAATTGTGCAGTCTGTACGCAGATGATTTGAAATTGGGTAAACTGATTACACGTGTTACAGATAGGGCGTGTCTGCAAAATAACTTCACTAAATTGACCATTTGGGCACAGGGGAATGTTATGCTGATAAATACATCAAAACTAAGCATATGAGATCTGGGAGACATAAATTGAAAGGCAAATATTTAATACAACACACAGTGATTGAAACTGTAGTGTCATTTAAGGACCTGGGTATCTGGGTAGATCCCACTTTGAGTTAAACTAAAGCACTGCTGGTGATTTCCTGCTAGTTTTTCCCACCCATCCTCCCCTATGTTGATCAACTTTTTAAACCTGGAGATTTTAGGCTGCACACCCCTGTGAAAAACTGAAAGGCTGCCAGCTCAGCTAGATAGAATTTTGTAGATAATTCTATGTCATTGTAATTATTAATATAATACACAGGCTGTTTTACAAATGTAAGAAAAATAAATGTAAGAAAAACTGTGTTATATGTTCTGAACTTCAAAAATGTAACCACAGTGCACCCTGCTGGAAGAAAGCTGATAACGTAAAGCATTTTATGACTGTTTGATCTCAAAGCTCGGAGACAGAATGTCTGGATGAAGGAATTCCTTTTATTGTTTTGAGACCAGAGTTAACTGCAAGGTTTTACATGTATATTGTCTTTTATTGCTGTGGCTTCCTGGCCAGGTGCAAGCTTACTATGAAAACTAAGAGATGTAAATTTAGAGTTTCTGGTATCCTGGGAACCAGAGAAGTGTCAAGAGTGAAGTAATCTAAAATGAGTCAGCAGTAATGTATTATCAACTTAAGAGATCTCAGAGAGAAACAGATAGCATTTTGCATTTGTCTTCAGAACTGACATCAACAGCACTCTGCCTTTGCTCTTTATGTATGTAAGTTATTTAGAACAGTGATTCTCTTAGAAATAGATAGAAAATAGTAAGATTAGACTAGCTGTTTTCTATATTCATGTCAGACTATCCTACAGTATTGTTTTAAAGTTCCTCTGTCTGAACTCTTGACTAGCACTCTGTTGAATTGAGGAGATTTGTCTTGTGTCTTTATTATTTATTATTAAATATTTTTAAACCTTTCAACTGTGGCTATTTTGTGTAGAGATAATTTAAGCTCTAGAGTACTTGCATGTGATACTGTAATAAGCCACTCCGATAGCCTTAAAAGTTCTGTTCTCACTTACTAATTGTATAACAATATTATTACACAGTGAAATCGGTCACCCTTTTGGAAGGGCCTTATAGTAGCTGATATTAGTGGTTGGTGGCAGTCGGTACTACCTTAAAGCCTGGCAGAAAGTGGGCACAGCTGGAGATCCTGTGCCAGCCTTCCCCAGAAGTGCCTGTGGGTTTGTATATAAATTAAATCTTAAAGTGTGTGTGTGTGTGTGTGTGTGTGTGTGTGTGTGTGTGTGTGTGTGTGTGTGTGTGTGTGTGTGTTAGCTACTTGGGTAGGGACATGAAGCACTGGTTGGACAGAGAGGGTGCTGGAGGTTTTAGTTTGACCACTAGGCTGAGATCTGTACCCTATAGCTGTGCCAGTGGGGAGTCATATTGGGGATCTGGAGAGAAAGAGAGAAACCAGCCCCAGACTGACTGTGGTCTCTGTGTGCTCTTAAGGGAAATTGTACTTTACTGTGTGTGGTGTGTACTTGTTATCCTTCCCAGTGTGCAGGCCCCTCGCTGGAGCTAGTGCTGAGGATTGAGGTTCCTTGATTACTGGGCCAGTGCACGGGTATCACAATCCCTACTATAAATTGAGCTTAATAAGCTCTTCTCTTTCTACACTGCTGTTGATATCTTGAATTATTTATTTGCCTTTCCTTGTGCTTATATTAAAAAAGTGCATTTTGCTTCTCCTTGTCTGTTCAATTGATTTACATGCTCTGAATTCATTATCTAGCTAACTTTTGGATAAAGTAGTGTATTTCTAGACTCTAGGAAACACTTGTTTTTACATCAAGAGATCAGTGGATTTTCCATCTAGTGCACTGGAAGGTAGCCTGATCTCTAAGTTTGGGGAAACACTTGAGATTTCTGTATGTAGTTTTATTGGCTGGAGGGCTTATTAAGCAGCTTATCTTGTTTTTAGAGCCTTTATAAATTCTATACAATTGAGTAGCACTTGGCTCATTTACAAAAAAGTGAAGACTTTTATTGAATAATCACACTTTTATACATTGTTTAAAGTACACTACTGCATCCATATCTTTAAGTTTGTTGGTGGTAGCATTTCACTTTGGACACTCCCTTACTATGCTTTTACATTATGAGGAGTGGCATTATTCATCTAGTGGCAGTAGGTGTTTACTGGTCTATATGAGCTGGGAAGTGTACAAAAGCATACTAAGTATTTTTTGCACTTCTCTTATAACTGTGACTGTACTTTGGCAGTTTCAAAAAACTGTATTGTCTGCTGCTGCTTTAAGTAGTTAAGTGCACTGTATTACATTGTATTTGTTAGTTGAAGGGCTACTGTAGGTAGTTTGTGTGGTCTTGCTACATGAGTTCCAAACCAGCTACTCTACATTAAGAAGGTATTTTTGTGTACCCTTTGGGCAGAAGTGTGCTGATCTAACCTGTCTAAGTTGGGGATTACTGGTGGAAGTCTTATTGTGTGTTTTTCTGATTGGTAGTTATCTTAAAATTTGTTTCTCCTTGCTCATATTTAAGCCTCACATTTGTGTGGTGCTGCTCTTCATGCAGCTGTGTTTAACAGTGCCCGTGTATAGAAGCAAAAGCATAGAATCTCAGTTTTTCCCTAAACACCTATCAGTAAAACCCTTCCAAGCTTTTCTGCTGTTCTAGGAGCAACTCTGTTATGCAGTGAACAGTGTTGTCTTATTGATCAACCTAAGGCTACACAAAGTATAGTTCCTTCTTGTAGTCTCGACACTACCAGCACAGTCCTGTCAAATTAACCCATTCTCTTCCCTAATAAAACATACAGAAAGAGCCTGCTATTGTGGATGGGCAGTTTCCTATCATCTCTCTGGCCAGCCTGATAGACATGGACATCCTGAGGCAATGTAGCAATTGTCGCATGTATACTGGCAAACACCTAATTCTGAAACAGACAAATACTTTATGTGAAAGATGTAGTTACACTATGAAATTGGAGCAAGACTCTCACATAAGGACAAACTGAATACCAAACAGGTTGCCAGCATACACACGCTTCCCACACTAAATAATGACATGGCACATAAACCCATTTATATGGAGGTACTCACTAGTAACTTAACCAAAAATTCAGAGGCTTCCCAAATGGAAACCACTTACACACATAATGCAAAAAACAACCACAACACATAATAACACACACACCAGTGTCTCAAGTAAGCCCATAACACCACAAAGCCTAATGTACTGATCATAGATGACTCCATTGTGAGACACACGGATGTTCCCTCACCAGGCTGGATAAGGAGCGGGTTACAGATAGCTGCCTATCAGGTGCCAGGATCCATCAAGTCACTCAAGCACTCAAATCACTGAACCACAAGTACTGGTATGACTCTGTCATAGTCCATGTGGGGGTGAATGACTTGAGACATACCCCACTAGACTAGATGAAGAGAGGAATGACTGAGTTCTCAGATTATGTGTCACAGGCAGGTATAAACCTAGCCTTAAGCAGCATTCTACCTTCTCAAAGGATGATGGGACAATGCAAACAAAAATTGATTGACTTTAGCAACTGGCTTAGCTTCTGGTGTCAGTTCAAGGGGATCCAATATATGTCAGCCTGGGAAGACATGGTTGACAGGCCATGCTGGTTTGCCAGAGATGGTCTGCACCTGCCTCCTCTAGGCTTTTGAATACTGGCCATTAGTCCCACCCCCATTGTATTGTTTTTAGACAATGTCAAAATAACCAACCTTTCAACATAACAAAATCCTCTCTAGATAAACTCAAGGTATACTGCTGCTTAATGCTAGGAGTCTAAACAAGAAACTGCACCCCCTGGAAGTACTTCTCATTTTGGAAGGTGCTGATGTCTGTACAGTCATCAAGACATGGTTCAAAGGCACAGAAAGCACCCCTGCCATGCAGGGCTACAATGTCTTCCATATATTCAGACCACAAACTGAGCATGAAATAACCAAAGGAAGAGAAGTATCCATTTTCATTAAGGATAGGTACACTTTGAGACTGGTCAAACAGTACGACTCTTGAGCTACTCCATGTCCAATTAACTATAGGCAAAGCCTCCTACCACATCATAGGTAGCTACAGGTCCTTCACCATGAAACAGGAAAAGCATACTGCATATCTGGACTTACTGGAGTCAATTGCCATACAATTCAACACCTTACTTTGAACTACCTTACTCATGAGTGATTTTAATTATCCTACCATCAACTGGGAAACATACATGACCACAAACATGTTGGCTCAGAAGTTCTTGGACTTTGTCAATACAAATGCTCTGGGACAGCTAGTCAGCACACCTATAACAGGCTCAAATGTCCTGGACATAGTACTCACTAACATGGGAGAGCATTGCACCCCTATGCCCCCCCACCCCACCCATGTGATCTCCTCCCTGGTAAAATCAGACTATAAATCAGTCTTGTTCAATGTAATTATAAGACCAAATACCCCAATATCTCAAAAATGCTTAAGAAGTTTTCTAAGCCAAATTATCTCTTACTAAGTGATGATATAAGAAGTTTCAAAGTCCCCTCAAACACAGATCACATGGAATCCTATGCAGAGATGTACACCAATGCCCTGTATAACCACTTAAGCAGTTGTACAGAATCAGCTGTACCTGACCAGATTAAAAGGACAGGTATTGCCAAAAAAAAATGCAACTGCGGTGGACCCCTAGTATAAACAGGCTATACAACAAGAGAAAGAGCTAATGTCCAAAAACAAGAGGGAACTGGCTCAGCAGAGGAAGAAATCCCTCTCTACCTTAAACAAACAAATCAAGATTTTGTCAAGTCCTCCAGAGCTAATTACAAAGCAAAAACAGCCTCCCTAGCTAAGGGTAATGACAAGGTGTTCTGTAACTACGTTCCAAATATAAAAGGGAATACCCAGGTATGCACTGAAATGGTTGTGGATGGCATCACCCATACTCAACCGGAGGTAAATAGCTAACCTGCTAGCTGACAGATTTAGAGAAAACGTCACCACCCTGTCCCCTCCAGTCATCCTCCAAAGTATACCTCCCACCATTCCTCAGCCTATTATCTCAAGAGAGGAGGTCATCTTGGCACTCTGCAAGGCCAAAAACATGGCATCAGTGGGACCAGACAACATCCCAGGTTGCCTTTTAAACAACTTAAAACATGACCTAGCAGACCCACTTGGATCCCTGTTTAACCACAGCCTGAGAACTGGCTATGTTTTGAGAGAATGGAGGACAGAAACAGTAATCCCGCTGCACAAAAGGGGACCGTCAACCAACCCAGGGAATTATAGGCCCATAACCTTGACTAACCTAATCTGCAAGGCTATGGACCTTACTAACAAGGACATAGGTAATCTCCAAACTCTGGACCCAACCCAGTTTGGATTTGTTAAAGGTAGATCATGCCTGTTAAACACGGCTGACTTCTTCAAGAAAGCCACAAAGGGCCTAGATGAGGAAAAGACAGTACATGTCACCTATCTTGACCTAGCCAAGGTATTTGACATAATCCCCAAATCAGCTATTATACAAAAACTCTCCCAATAGGGAATTAACTCCTACATTATCAGATGGGTAGTCAACTGGCTCACTGACAGGACACATATTGTCAAAGTGGGTGACTTCACCTCTAGAAAAAAAACAGTCACAATCACCAGTGGAGTACCACAGGGTTCTGTACTGTGGCCCTTACTGTTCGGAATTTATTTCTCAGAAGTCCAGGCAAACTTGCACAGCTTGCGGCTGACCAAGTTCACTGACAAATGCAAATTGGGAGTAATCATTGAGTCCCCATTGATGTTAATATACTGCAGACAGGGTTAACGGAAACAAATGATTGATGCCAAAGCCATGAATTAAAGCTAATTAAAGCTAAATGCAAAAACATACATTATTATTCCCTTTGGAAAAGCTGACATCCCTGCTAATTACATTATAGATAGCACCCCCTAAGTGCAAACCCAGTGGTATGTAATCAGGTTGATAGTAATCTGAACTTTGACCACCACATATCCACAGTAGTAAGGAAATCCTTCTATGTGGCACATCTTATAAGTAAAGGCATCGCATTTAGATCTAAGGATGTTATAATTTGATTATACTCATCCCTCATCAGACCAATAATTAAGTACAATACATGTACTTCACCAGACACCTGCAACAAGTGGAGAGACCACAGATTTTTCTCACCGCAAAAATTACAGGGTACACAAAATAAGTCTTGCATGGAAAGACTGAAAGCCCTGTCACTGCATTCTGTCTCCTACAGCTTGCTAAGGGGTGACCTGTGCCTGGTGTACTGGGCAGTCTCTGATCTGGCCCTGACAGAAATGTTACACATTCATAAATCAAACTGCCAGATGGTCACTCACTCCAGGGCTCTTAACCTAGCCTCTGATATGAACAGGTCATGCTGGAGAGATAGCTATATCTCCCAGAGACTGCCATTTCTCTGGAACAAGCTTCCAATTCACAATGAAACAGAGCCCCTCCCTGACCCTTTTCAAATGCAACCTAGATCAATGGATGAGTGACTGCAGATTCACTGCTAGGGTGGTGTCCATGTCCCTCCTGGACAGAGGAAGTCAGTATTAATTACCATAGACCTTTACCTCTGAACTTCATTACCTAACCATTGATTATTGGGGAAAATCAGGATAAATATGGCTAGGCTTGTAAGAGCTCCAGGGCCATTAGCCTAGTAAACCCCTATGAACCTTTGAACCTATAATTATGTTACTGATAGTTCTAGAACTATAAGTTGTGTAAAAAGATTTACCAAACAGAATCAAGATGCTCTCCTCCAAAAAAAAGAAGCCAACTCTACAACAGAAGGAAAAAAACTGTTGCAGAAAAGGGTGAAGTCCCAAGACTGGAAAAACTCCTTTATTAGGCTCAGCAAAAAACTGAGATCTATCATCAAATCTTCTAAATCTAGCTATGAAAACAAAATAGCTGCAGATTCTAAAGACAACCACAAGGCATTCTATAGTTATGTCAAGAATCTACATGGCAATACTCAGATCTGCTCTGAGTTACAGCACAATGGCAATACATATACAGAACCAACTGATATTGCCAACATATTGGCTGACAGGTTCAGTGCAAACGTTACCCCCTTTTCACCCCCTAAAGGGCCTATCACAATACCTGAGGAATGCCAAGTCCCTATTATCCTGGCTACACAGGTAAAAACCGCACTGTCCAAAGTCAAGAATACAGCTTCCATGGGACCTGATAATATCCCTGGCTGTGTTTTACATGGACTACAAAGTGAACTGGCACCACACCTGAGTACCCTGCTCAATCACGGCCTCATTTCAGGCTTTGTTCCTACCGAATGGTGCACTGCTATGGTCATCCCACTCCACAAAGGGGGAGCGACTACAGCCTACCTAGATCTTGCCAAGGCCTTCGACACCATCCCTCACTCAGGAATCATAGGTAGACTCACTAAACTAGGCATAAACTCCTATCTAATAAGATGGGTTGCCAACTGTCTCACCTTCTAGAACCCACACTGTGAAAGTAACGGACTCCAAATCTGACTACTGACCAGTTACAAGTGGTGTCCCACAGGGATAGGTCCTAGGTCCTCTCATGTTTGGCATCTACTTCTCTGAAGTTCAAGCCAACACAAAGGGACTCTAGCTGACCAAGTTCACAGATGATTGCAAACTGGGAGCCATTATTGATTCTCCAACTGATGTAGACATTCTACAAAAAGGCCTCACTAACACCAGTGACTGCTGCTAGAACAATGGCCTTAAGTCCGATGCCAAAAAGTGCATTGTCATTCCCTTTGGGAAAAATTCGATGCCCATGAACTACCACATAGGCAGTAGTCCACTAAACACCGAAGGTGTGATAAGATACCTGGGGACATAGGCTGACAGCAACCTCTCCTTTGATAACCACATTTCCACTGGAGTCAGAAAGTCCTTCTATGTGGCACATCTCATTACAAAAGGTTTCTCATCCAGGAAGAAAGAGGTCATAATCCCTCTCTACTCATCCCTAATTTGACCTATTATAGAATACAATGCCCCATTTGGTATGTACCTCACTAGACACCAACAACACCTGGTAAGGTCACAGAAATACCTCACTAAGAGGATCTTAGGCCTTAGACACATGCCCTATATGGACAGACTCAAAAAAACTCCAGCTATATTCTGTCTTTTATTGCCTACTTAGAGGCAATCTCTGCTTGACCTACAAAGCCATGTCTGACCCAGAGCTGCTAGATATGCTACATCTAAAGCAATCCCAATCCCTCCATGCCACATGCTCCAGGGACCTTAACCTCATTACCACAATAAACAGAACATGCTGGAGGGACAGGTTCCTAACCCAGAGACTTCCCATACTCTGGAACAAACTTCCCATTCACGTCAAGCAGAGCACTTCACTGGCCCTCTTTAAGAAAAATCTTGACAAGTGGGTGGGCAATAGGAAGTTCACCCCGGGGATCACTTCAGTGGGCTTGCTTGACAGGTGCACTGGGAACTAACTTTGAGTGGCATGATGCCAGGGAATATTCTTGGGCTAGGCTTATATAGACTCCAGGGCTATTAGCCTAGTACACACCTATGAACTTATAAAGTCTAGGAAATCAGAAACGATGAAGTCATTATTTGTTAATTACATTAGGCCCAAGCTTGAGTATGGAATAATAATATGGAAACCTTATAAGAAAACAAGCATGAGTAAATTGGAAAGAGTATAGTGGAAATATACTAAGGGCATACATGCACATGAAAATTTAATATTTTATGAAAGACTAAAATATTTAAACTTGTACAGTGTCTCATAGATATTTAGGGGGGGCACCTTATTCAGGTGTATAATTTAGAGGCAACTTCCTCTAGGAATGTTTGGGGTTATCAAAAAGTAGTACAGAATCATCAGACACCCTATGTAGAAGATTCTATATGAATGAGAAGTGTACTAATTGGTTCTTTGACAGACAGCAGCTGATGCATGGAACAGACTACCAAATTACATTAAATCAAGGATTAGTTTAGATATTTTTAAGGAGAATCTGGACACATTATTGGAACAAGTGTTTTTGTATATTGGCAAGCTGGAAGGGCATTAATGCCCATGCTTGAAATATTTGCATGTAGGTATGTATGTATGTATGTACAGTGGCTGTAGGTGCTACACCAGAGGGATCCATGTTGAAAGATAAGTTGTCTGAGGTACAACAAATCACTACAGCAAAGTCAGCCACCTGCATCTGAGGCAAGTTGCTAGCCTGCTCTGGTGGCAAAAGTTGTTTGCTTAACTTTTTTTTTTGTGGCTGGAAGTAGGAAAGACCTTGGCACTGATTGTTTGTTTCATGCTCAAGCCAAAAATAGTGCCCGTTTCCCAGGGAAAACAAGCAAAAAAACCTGTCAAAAAAGTCTTTATAAGTCACTTTTTTACACAAAAACACAGCAAAAAAGCACTTTAAAGCACCTGCCAGCCCCCAAAAGTAAAATAAATACAATATCGCCACAGAAAAATGTTTTTAAAATACTTTAAAAATGTTTAAATTGACAAGAAAAAAGCACTCTCGTTTAAAAGTACAGTACACTCTCATGGCAGCCTTTTAAAACACAAACACCTAGATTTAAAATAACCTTCCTGAACAGGAAAGTATTAATAATCAGGAAAAATGATTTTTTTCCCCAAAGAGAACGTATCTGCCCAGCAAAGGAAAAGAACAAGCAGTCCTTCAATCCTCAAATGCATACTCTTTGATGGCAATGAACTTCTGAAGGACCTGGCACCAAAACTTGTGTTTTAGTCAGTTCAGCTCAAGCTGCCTGACAGTTTGGGTGTGTGAAAGGCAATATGATGAACATTTTCTACTTTCCACACTGTTGTATGACTGTGAAATTCATATAGTATACATTTAGAGGTATGGGTACAGCCCTGCAAAATTTTGTGGCAGGAATATTTTGACTGAGCAATGTTTTTATGAACAATCACATGTCAATCTTCTAAATGGAAGCTACCATAGACATACATGCATGCGGGCGCACACACACACACACACACACACACACACACACACATATATATATATATATATATATATATATAAATGTATACAGTTACACTCACACATACCCACACACACACGTGAATATATATTTGATATTCTGAATTTCATTCAGCTGCTATTCAGCAAACCAGCTCAAGTGAATTATTAACTCCTGATTCAATGAGTGGTTGGAGAATAGACAATTGGAAGACTGATAAACTTCCCTTCAGGACTCATTTTAAAGTCCTTTCCCAAGTTTTGGTGACTCAGGAGTTAGTCGGTCAGGTTTCATTGATCCATTGTTCACTACATAGTAACTTGAAGAAATTAGACATAGATAATGATATAGCTATAGATACAGATAGACTAGATATAGCCAGAGATATACATAGGGGTACATTTGTTTTAGTCAAACTTTTAATTTGTTGGCTGATTTTTCGGAGTCAGAAAGTTAAATGGGGGATAAGTGAAAGTGAGTTGCATTGCCATAACTTTTGTTTCCACAAAGTTTCTGCACTGAGGGTTGAGTGAGTGATTTGGGCAGCT